>NC_088235.1:35519142-35819142 GCF_036934945.1 Oncorhynchus masou masou
AAACTGTTGCATATACACTGACTCTGCGTGCAATGAACGCAAGAGAAGTGACACAATTTCACCTGATTAATATTGCCTGCTAATCTGGATTTCTTTTAACTAAATATGCAGGTTTAAAAATATATACTTCTGTGTATTGATTTTAAGAAAGGCATTGGTGATTATGGTTAGGTACAGTCGTGCAACGATTGTGCTTTTTTTCCGCAAATGCGCTTTTGTTAAATTATACCCCGTTTGGCGAAGTTGGCTATCTTTGTTAGGTTTGAAATAGTCTACAACGTTCGCAACGAGCCAGGCGGCCCAAACTGCTGCATATACCCTGACTCTATTGCAAGAGAAGTGACACAATTTACCTAGTCAAAAGAAATTCATGTTAGCAGGCAATATTAACTAAATATGCAGGTTTAAAAATATATACTTGTGTATTGACTTAAAGAAAGGCATTGATGTTTATGGTTAGGTACACGTTGGAGCAACGACAGTCCTTTTTCGCGAATGCGCACTGCATCAATTATATGCAACGCAGGACATGCTAGATAAACTAGTAATATCATCAACCATGTGTAGTTAACTACTGATTATGATTGATTGATTTTTACAAGATAAGTTTAACTTACCATGGCTTCTTACTGTATTCGCTTAACAGGCAGGCTCCTTGTGGAATGCAATGAGAGACAGGTGGATAGAGCGTTGGACTAGTTAACTGTAAGGTTGCAAGATTGCATCCCCGAGCTGACAAGGTAAAAAATCTGTGGTTCTGCCCCTGAACAAGGCAGTTACCCCTCCGTTCCTAGGCCGTCTTTGAAAACAAGATGTGTTTTTGTGTTCTTAACTGTGTTCTTGTGTTCTTAACTGACTTGCCTAGTTAAATAAAGGTGTAAATAAAAAAAATGTTTAAAAAGAAAGGCCAAATCAGTGTCCAAAAATACAGATTTTTGATTGTTATGAAAACTTGAAATCTGACCTAATTAATCGGCCATTCCGATTAATCAGTCGACCTCTACTATAAAGTGTAAAGAGGATCATTTTGGTCAAAAGCCAGTCTCCTCTAAAACAGAGTTTGGAACCTCAGTGTGTCACAATAACTGAATTATAATCCAAACCCAACATTGATTATGTCAACAAATCATGCCCCCTTTTGCCAAGCTCCATGTGCAAATTGCCCCTCCACCCACTTCACTGCCTTTAACTGAACATGGCACCATTGTTAAGTTCTATGGTTTGCATGCCCTGCTGAAGGACCCTAGTATGTGGAATAGGCAGTTGGAGTTCGTCGGTCCCCAAGTCTGCCCCAGTAACTCTAGCTTGGTGTGCAACAACCGGTGGTGGTGTGTATCACCAGAGGTACTGGAATATAATGACCTCTGGTATAACTTAGCTAATGACGTTATATAATGTTATTATTGGTTATGCAGGTAGCTATCTAGCTACCTCATTACAACTTAGTTTTGTCATAGCTCATATAGGTTTCTGTATTGTCTAGATACTGCTGGGTTAAGTATCGTTATCATTTGATAACGCTAGCGAGGGAGGCTAGCTAGCTAGCTACTGACCTCTCTGGTATAACTTAGCTTACCTACATAACCAGCAATAATATTAGCTATCAATTGATAAAGCTAGCTAGGTACCTCATAGTTACCTCATTACAACTTAGTTAGGTCGTAGTTCATACAAGTTTATTGTGTATTGTCTACATACTGCTGGTTATATAACGCTATCATTTGATAATGCTAATGTAATAGTATTCCTGAGTCCTGTGTGGCTCAGTCGGAAGAGCATGGCGCTTGCAACGCCAAGCGTCGTGGGTTCGATTCCCGCTGGGGCCACCCATATGTAAAAGTAGTGGCCCCAGCCGACTTGTAAGTCGCTTTGGACAAAAGCGTCTGCTAAATGGGATATATTATTATATTATTATATATTAATGAGGCAACTCTTCCTTAATGCTAGCCTACAAGTCAGATTTGCAGGTCAGTTCGTAGCTCATACAAGTGTATTCTGTATTGCCTAGGGCAAAACTAAATAATGGATTCAGCTATGGTGGAAGCTAACTCATGTCTCAATCTCACTAATACAGTGAACTAAGAGCAAACCGTGACAGTTTTACCAGCCTGAATCTAATCTGGAGATATACTATATCTGTATCTGTAAAGTATATAATTAGGGTTTCCACAACCACAAAGTCAACATTGGCTACATCGTAAAAAAATATGAAAACAATAATGTGCTTTTTGGTCTTAATTTAAGGTCAGGGTTAGCAGTGTAGTTAAGGTTACGGTTAGTTTTAAAATCACATTTTAAGAAGATCAATTGTAGAAATAGGCGGTATTTACGACTTTGTGGCTGTGGTAACTAATGACGACCTAGAATTAGCTTGACCCGAGTTACTGTCCTGATGACACAGACGGCTTCATCAACATCAATGTGTGTTATGTGAAATGTTGTATAAAAAAATACCTTGTTTGATAAACTAATAGGTTAATTACCCATCCTCTTGATACAGTACAAGTAGTAGAGTCGTTTTGGTTGTGAAGTGCAATATAAAAAAGCTTTGTCCTTTCTTTATAAGAAAATGCAATTTAACACTTGGCTGTCTATTGTATCACCCTGTCATAGGCCCTCCCTGTCAACACCACCTCATAAGATGAGGAAGTACTTTGTTTAAGAGGATTGCCTGCTGCAGTTGTTCGAGAGATGTCTAGTTTGCAGCTGAACATGCAACATAGAGAAGACCAGCAAGGGGACCCTCAGCATAACATAGACATGACCTCGCTGTGAGTATTCCTATAAATGGAACAGGGAGGACACTTGAATCGGGTCACCATAACCTAGCCTGGTGGAACCAGCCTGATCGCTGCATTTACTATTCTATTTCACATCACATATGGCATCTGAAGTGAAATAGAAAGGTGAATGTGGCGATCAGGTTGGTTCCACCATGCTAATCATAACCACCATTGATAACATAATCAGTCCTCTGTGTGTGACTGAGAAGTAACTTTGATGAGGGGCCAGGAGCTGATCTACGCTGCTATGCCCATCAACAGGGCGCTGGCAAAGACCTTACCTCCAGCCTCACCTCTCCGTCAATAGGGAGACCAGAATTAGGTAGGTTTAGTCTGACCTGATCAAACTCCAACATAGTATACAGTATGTTTGTTTGTCAGATATCCCCTATCTAACTGCCATTGGTAATAGAACAGTGACTGTGTATGTGTTCACAGATGCATATATAGAGTCAGCACTGGGAGACTTGCAAGATGATGTGATGGAGTCCTGACCGACAGGACTTGTTGTATTCTGTGCCTCTTGGGCTTACAATCAGAGGGGCTGCCTCATAGAGATCCTATTAACTTACTCATATTCTAATTCTATGGGCCATTTCTAAAGAAATTATAAACCAATTACAGGAAATGGGACAATACACACCAACCCAATCTGTATTGATCCCGAGACAGAGAGAGACCTCCAGCCTAGCCAGTCACTGTCTGAACCCAGAGTCTCAGATACACAGAGAGACCTCCAGCCTAGCCAGTCACTGTCTGAACCCAGAGTCTCAGATACACAGAGAGACCTCCAGCTGAGCCAGTCCTGTCTGAACCCAGAGTCTCAGATACACAGAGAGACCTCCAGCCTAGCCAGTCACTGTCTAAACCCGGTGTCCAGTGTCCCAGACACAAAGAGAGACCTCCAGCCTAGCCAGTCAATATCTGAAGACATTGGGTAACTCTACACTTAGAATTAGTGGAGACTCGAGGAACCCTGGAGTTCCTCAAGGAACCATTGTTATTCATTGCAAATCCCAAAGTTGTAATAGTTAGCATTTTATTACTATATGTAATCAGTAATGTTAATATTGTACTACAATATGCATAAATATTCAAGGGAAATAAATGAATCACATGTATCACATTTACTCTAATGGGTGGCCAAAACCTGAAAGCCACGCCTCCAATCTTCTGATAGGCTGCCACCTAAATACCCCAAATACCTCTACAATATATTACTAATAAGGTAAAAAAAAATTAACCCCTCCCCATCCATGTGAAAAGGTTTGAACCTTAACACATGCATTCACCGAAAACCCTTTTCCTCAAAGAACATTTTACAACTGGAAAGGTTTCCCCTATGGGCAATTATTTAAACTCCATAAAGGTTCTTCCAGATTCCTTTACTTATAAGAGTAAAGTAAGTCACAGTATAGTCCTCCTGGACACTCTTATCTGGGCTGGTTGGTATCATTTGATCTGATGAAGCATAACAGTTCTGTATAGATGCTCACATACAAAATTCCACACAAACGAACACACACACACAAACAGGGCACGCACGCACACACACACAATCCCCAACTCACCGAGCCCTTGCGATGACCGTGGCGGTCTCCACGGCCGAAGAAGTAGGCCTCCTCAAAGGAGGAGTGGCCACCTTTGAGCTTCTCTGATAGGTTCCTGTACAGGCGCTTGGCAGCACTGGGAGAAGCAGGGCCTCCCGAGCACTTCCTGGTTTGGGCCAGCTGCAGGTTCTGCATCTGTTGAGTCATGCTGATAGAATAGAAGTTCCTAAGGAAGAGAAAAGTCATTTGAATGTGTAAAACCAATTTCTCTTGAGGACAGTAATAGTCTACATTTCTACCCAATTATATATTGGCTGACAATGAAGACAGTACAAATTGATGAGTTTGAAAAATGGATGAGTTTCAGGTTCTGCCATTCTGACAGAACATAAGTTCCTAAAGGAAGGGAGGAAAATATATTAGAAAAAAATACCAAGGCACTCTTCATATCTGGTGTAAGTTAAAATCTTCATCATCTTCACATGTCCTCAAGGACTATGTAATCTTCCTGTGTTTTATATATATTTCCACACGATGAGGATGGAATAATACTGTGAAATTGTGAAAACTATTATAATGCCCTTTTAGTGTAAGAGTTGTTTGAAAAGACCACCTGAAATGAAGCGTGTTTTGGTGGGATGGAGTTTTGGCCTGCCTGGTGACATCCCCATACGTTAAATTAGTTAATAGACCAATAAGAAACTGAGTTTCAAACCTCTGCATTCAGCTGTGAGAAGGCTCAGTGAAGTGGAGCGCTCTTCAGAAACCATTCATGAAAAAGGAACATTCTAGTGTTCCTCTATTCATTATCTCTTCACTGTCACAGAAGACAGGCTAGCGAGTCACGACAACCATCATTATCTTTCCTCTGCCAAAACATAATTAGCGTTCACATAGCTACAGAGGGATGTGATGCTTGAATTAAAAACATGCTTTAGTTTTCCAATAGAATGGCTGCGTTTACACAGGCAGCCCAATTATTATATTTAGTCATAAATTGGGTACAGTCTAAGGAATAGAAAGAATAACAAAACAAATGCTCCTAAAGATGGCTTATTTTGGTCCTTTATGCTTCTCAAGAGTACAGTATATGTTAAGTAAAGATGAATGCTCTCTATCATTTCCAGGACAAATTAGTTTATCTTATCAATACATTTCTTGAATAAAGCGAGATTGATTAATTGACTGAGTGATTGATTAATTGGCTGACAATTAGTTTAAGTGTGCAAGTGAGTGTCCTTATTTAACATGTTGAAGAAATAACCAAATGTCATTAAAATATCATCAAATATTACACCTGGGATTGTGGACACAGATATGGAACATGACATTTATTTATTTTTTAACCTTTATTTAACTCGGCAAGTCAGTTAAGAACAAATTCTTTTTTACAATGACAGCCTACTGGGGAACAGTGGGTTAGCTGCCTTGTTCAGGGGCAGAAAGACAGATTTTTACCTTGTCAGCTCGGGGATTCAATCCAGCAACCTTTTGGTTACTGGCCCAATGCTCTAACCACTAGCCTACCTGCCACTCCAAGACAAGACCAACTAGAGGCACTGCAGGGGAAAGTGTGTGTGTGCATGCATGCATGTGCGTGAGCATGTGTGTGCCCATGTGTGTGTCCCCACTAATTGAGGCAAGTGAACTAAAATATCCAAAATGAGCTCTCTTTTATGCTCATGCACACACACTCCCGCACACTCATGACCAACCACAGAATAGTCACGTCTGTCCTTTCAGGAGTGTTTGAATTTAACGGTTGCGTCATCTCTCCATTTATCCATTGAGAGGTGGCTGGAACAGTGATGTACAACACAATGAATAGTCCTTCACATCTGACTCCAGCTCTATCAACTGGGCCTCAAATAGCAGCAGGCTGGTACAATGGCCTCTCACTCTTCCCCCTAATAACTACGGATATGAGCTGATAAAATTGGTTGAAGGGACAAATCATTAGCTGGGAGTGAGGGAGGAAGAGGAAGGGAGAAGTAGAGAGGAAAATAGGGCCGGAGAGAAAGAGAGAGTGGATAAGAAAAGTGATCGAGAGAGAAATAAAGATAAACAGAGAGAGAGAGAAACAGAGAGAGAGATTTCATGAGCTGAAATAAAAGATCCCAGAAATGTTCTATACACACAAAAACCTTATGGAATGGCATATCAAGAAGCTGATTAAACAGCATGATCATCATATAGGTGTTGTTTTAGAGAATTTGGCAGTACGTCTAACCAGCCTCACAACAGCAGACTATTTGTAACCATGCCAGCTCAGGCCCTCCACATCTGGCTCCTTCACCTGCAGGATCTTCTAAGACCAGCCAACAGGACAGCTGATGAAACTGAGGAGTATTTCTGTCTGTAATAAATCCTTTTTGTGGTGACAAACTCATTCTGATTGGCTGGGCATTGCTCCCCAGCGGATGCTCTTCCGGCGCCGACAGAGATGGCCGCCTCGCTTCGCGTTCCTAGGAAACTATGCAGTTTTTTTACGTGTTATTTCTTACATTAGTACCACAGGTCATCTTAGGTTTCATTACATACAGTCGAGAAGAACTACTGTATATAAGATCAGCGTCAACTCACCATCAGTACGACCAAGAATATGTTTTTCGCGACGCGGATACTGTGTTCTGCCTTACAAACAGGACAACGGAATGGATCGCATGCAGCGACCCAAAAAACGACTCCGAAAAAGAGGGAAACGAGGCGGTCTTCTGGTCAGACTCGTGCACCACTCCCTAGCATTCTTCTTGCCAATGTCCAGTCTCTTGACAACAAGGTTGATGAAATCCGAGCAAGGGTAGCATTCCAGAGGGACATCAGAGACTGTAACGTTCTGTGCTTCACGGAATCATGGCTCACTGGAGAGACGCTATCCGAAGCGGTGCAGCCAACGGGTTTCTCCACGCATCGCGCCGACAGGAACAAACACCTTTCTGGTAAGAAGAGGGGTGGGGGCGTATGCCTTATGGCTAACAAGACATGGTGCGATGAAAGAAACATACAGGAACTCAAATCCTTCTGTTCACCTGATTTAGAATTCCTCACAATCAAATGTAGACCGCATTATCTACCAAGAGAATTCTCTTCGATTATAATCACAGCCGTATATATCCCCCCCCCAAGCAGACACATCGATGGCTCTGAACAAACTTTATTTAACTCTTTGCAAACTGTAAACCATTTATCCGGAGGCTACATTCATTGTTGCTGGGGATTTTAACAAGGCTAATCTGAAAACAAGACTCCCTAAATTTTATCAGCATATCGATTGCGCAACCAGGGGTGGAAAAACCTTGGATCACTGTTACTCTAACTTCCGCGACGCATATAAGGCCCTGCCCCGCCCCCCTTTCGGAAAAGCTGACCACGACTCCATTTTGCTGATCCCTGCCTACAGACAGAAACTGAAACAAGAAGCTCCCACGCTGAGGTCTGTCCAACGCTGGTCCGACCAAGCTGACTCCACACTCCAAGACTGCTTCCATCACGTGGACTGGGACATGTTTCATATTGCGTCAGATAACAACATTGACGAATACGCTGATTTGGTGTGCGAGTTCATTAGAACTTGCGTTGAAGATGTCGTTCCCATAGCAACGATTAAAACATTCCCTAACCAGAAACCGTGGATTGATGGCAGCATTCGCGTGAAATTGAAAGCGCGAACCACTGCTTTTAATCAGGGCAAGGTGTCTGGTAACATGACCGAGTACAAACAGTGCAGCTATTTCCTCCGCAAGGCTATCAAACAAGCTAAGCGTCAGTACAGAGACAAAGTAGAATCTCAATTCAACGGCTCAGACACAAGAGGCATGTGGCAGGGTCTACAGTCAATCACGGACGAAATCCAGCCCAGTCACGGACCAGGATGTCTTGCTCCCCGGCAGACTAAATAACTTTTTTGCCCGCTTTGAGGACAATACAGTGCCAATGACACGGCCTGCAACGGAAACATGCGGTCTCTCCTTCACTGCAGACGAGGTGAGTAAAACATTTAAACGTGTTAACCCTCGCAAGGCTGCAGGCCCAGACGGCATCCCCAGCCGCACCCTCAGAGCATGCGCAGACCAGCTGGCTGGTGTGTTTACGGACATATTCAATCAATCCCTATACCAGTCTGCTGTTCCCACATGCTTCAAGAGGGCCATCATTGTTCCTGTTCCCAAGAAAGCTAAGGTAACTGAGCTAAACGACTACTGCCCCGTAGCACTCACTTCCGTCATCATGAAGTGCTTTGAGAGACTAGTCAAGGACCATATCACCTCCACCCTACCTGACACCCTAGACACACTCCAATTTGCTTACCTCCCAAATAGGTCCACAGACTATGCAATCTCAACCACACTGCACACTGCCCTAACCCATCTGGACAAGAGGAATACCTATGTGAGAATGCTGTTCATCGACTACAGCTCGGCATTCAACACCATAGTACCCTCCAAGGTCGTCATCAAGCTCGAGACCCTGGGTCTCGACCCCGCCCTGTGCAACTGGGTACTGGACTTCCTGACGGGCCGCCCCCAGGTGGTGAGGGTAGGTAACAACATCTCCTCCCCGCTGATCCTCAACAGTGGGGCCCCACAAGGGTGCGTTCCGAGCCCTCTCCTGTACTCCCTGTTCACCCACGACTGCGTGGCCACGCACGCCTCCAACTCAATCATCAAGTTTGCGGACGACACAACAGTGGTAGGCTTGATTACCAACAACGACGAGACGGCCTACAGGGAGGAGGTGAGGGCCCTCGGAGTGTGGTGTCAGGAAAATAACCTCACACTCAACGTCAACAAAACTAAGGAGATGATTGTGGACTTCAGGAAACAGCAGAGGGAACTCCCCTATCCACATCGATGGAACAGTAGTGGAGAGGGTAGCAAGTTTTAAGTTCCTCGGCATACACATCACAGACAAACTGAATTGGTCCACTCACACAGACAGCATCGTGAAGAAGGCGCAGCAGCGCCTCTTCAACCTCAGGAGGCTGAAGAAATTCGGCTTGTCACCAAAAGCACTCACAAACTTCTACAGATGCACAATCGAGAGCATCCTGGCGGGCTGTATCACCGCCTGGTACGGCAACTGCTCCGCCCTCAACCGTAAGGCTCTCCAGAGGGTAGTGAGGTCTGCACAACGCATCACCGGGGGCAAACTACCTGCCCTCCAGGACACCTACACCACCCGATGTTACAGGAAGGCCAATAAAGATCATCAAGGACATCAACCACCCGAGCCACTGCCTGTTCACCCCGCTATCATCCAGAAGGAGAGGTCAGTACAGGTGCATCAAAGCTGGGACCGAGAGACTGAAAAACAGCTTCTATCTCAAGGCCATCAGACTGTTAAACAGCCACCACTAACATTGAGTGGCTGCTGCCAACACACTGACACTGACTCAACTCCAGCCACTTTAATAATGGGAATTGATGGGAAATGATGTAAATATATCACTAGCCACTTTAAACAATGCTACCTTATATAATGTTACTTACCCTACATTATTCATCTCATATGCATACGTATATACTGTACTCTATATCATCGACTGCATCCTTAAGTAATACATGTATCACTAGCCACTTTAACTATGCCACTTTGTTTACATACTCATCTCATATGTATATACTGTACTCGATACCATCTACTGTATCTTGCCTATGCTGCTCTGTACCATCACTCATTCATATATCCTTATGTACATATTCTTTATCCCCTTACACTGTGTATAAGACAGTAGTTTAGAAATTGTTAGTTAAATTACTTGTTGGTTATTACTGCATTGTCTGAACTGGAAGCACAAGCATTTCGCTACACTCACATTAACATCTGCTAACCATGTGTATGTGACAAATAAAATTTGATTTGATTTGATGTGCCAGTCTCTCAAGTGGGTGGACCAATGCCCTCCCAGATGCACTCATGGTGGCGCCCCTGCCCAGTCATGTGAAATCCTAGAATTGGTGCCAAATTTATTTATTTCAATTGACTGATTTCCTTACATGAACTGTAACTCAGTAACATCGTCAAAATTGTTGCATGTTGCGTTTATATTTTTGTTCAGTGCATTCAGAAAATATTCAGACCCCATGATGTTTTCCACATGTTGTTAAGTTACAGCCTTATTCTAAAATTGATTAAATTGCTCTAGGAAGAGTCTTGGTGGTTCAAAACATCTACCATTTAAGAATGATTGAGGCCACAGTGTTCTTGGGGACCTTCAATGTTGTAAAAAAAAATGTATACCCTTCCCCAGATCTGTGCCTCGTCACAATCCTGTATCAGAGCGCTAGAACATTTCCTTCGACCTCATGGCTTTGGATTTGCTCTGACATGCACTGTCAACTGTGGGACCTTATGTCCCACAGTTGAGGTGTGTGCTTTTCCAAATCATGTCCAATCAATTGAATTTACCACAGCTGGACTCCAATCAAGTTGTACAAACATCTCAAGGATGATAAATGGAAACAGGATGCACCTGAGCTCAATTTTTGAGTCTCATAGCAAAGGGTCTGAATACTTTTACTTTGTCATTAGAGGTTATTGTGTGTAGATTGATGAGAACTTTTTCTAAATGCATTGTTGTATATATACACTACATGACCAAAAGTATGTGGACATCTGCTCATCGAACATCTCATTCCAAAATCATGGGCATTAATATGGAGTTGGTCCCCCCCTTTGCTGCTCTAATAGCTTCCACTCTTCTGGGAGGCTTTCCACTAGATGTTGGAACATTGCTGCGAGGACTTGCTTCCATTCGGGCACAAGAACATTTGTGAGGTCGGGCACTGATGTTGGGCGATGAGGCCTGGCTCGCAGTCGGCGTTCCAATTCATCCAAAATCTGTTCAAGATCTTCCGCACCAATCTCGACAATCCATTTCTGTATGGACCTTGCTTTGTGCACGGGGACAATGTGATCCAAGATGGCGTAGCAGTCAGACGCCTTTGTCCTAGTCTTTGTCATGTCCCACATATATATTTTTTATATCTTATCTTTTTTCAACTTCAAATACTCTCCAAAACATGGGATGCAAACGAGATTTGCTGTATGATTGATCAGGATCTCTGCCGCGACGTCCCCTGAATGCACAACCGCTAGCCTGCTAGCCGCGGCCCGCTAGCAGTCTAGAGCATATCGGCTGTTAGCTGAATAGGTCCATCGGACAATTTCTTTGGCCACTATACCTATTTTGCCAATTGGACTGGTCCCCTTTTCCACACGGAACCCTACTAATCCATCACAACTGGTTTACAGAAGTAAAAGCACAAGGAGGCTCTGCACGAGGAGGCTATAAACAGACTTCCCCCGTCGCGACGTCCCTCTAAGGCCCTTCTGCTTGCTTGCTTGCCCCGGCCCGCTAGCTGTCTGAATCGCCTTGTCTCCAACCAGCCTCACCACTCACTGGACCCTTATGATCACTCGGCTACCAAATGACTCTCCATAATGTCAATATGCCTTGTCCATTGCTGTTCTGGTTAGTGATTATTGCCTTATTTCACTGTAGAGTCTCTAGCCCTGCTCAATATACCTTAGACAACCCTTTAGTTCCACCTCCCACACATGCGATGACATCACCTGGCTTAAATGATGTTTCGAGAGACAATATCTCTCTCATCATCACTCAATGCCTAGGCCTACCTCCACTGTATTCACATCCGACCAAACTTTTGTCTGTACATTATGCCTTGAATCTATTCTATCGCTCCCAGAAACCTGCTCATTTTACTCTCTGTTCTGGACGTACTAGACGACCAGTTCTTATAGTCTTTAGCCGTACCCTTATCCTACTCCTCCTCTGGTGATGTAGAGGTTAATCCAGGCCCTGCAGTGCCTACCTCCACTCCTACTCCCCAGGTTATCTCATTTGTTGACTTCTGTAACCGTGAAAACATTGGTTTCATGCACGTTAACATTAGAAGCCTGCCAACCCGGATGTTTTAGCTGTGTCTGAATCCTGGCTTAGGAAGACCACCAAAAACCTTGAAACTTCCATCCCTAACTAAAACATTTTCCGACAAGATATAACTGTCAAAGGGGGCGGTATTGCAATCTACTGCAGAGAGAGCCTGCAGAGTTCTGTCTTACTATCCAGGTCTTTACCAAAACAATTCGAGCTTCTACTTCAAAAAATCCACCTTTCCAGAAACAAGTCTCCCACTGTAGCCGATTGCTATAGACCACCCTTTGCCCCCAGCTGTGCTCTGGACACCATATGTGAACTGATTGCCCCCATCTGTCTTCAGAGTTCATGCTGCTAGGTGAACTGAACTGGGATATGCTTAACACCCCGGCCATCCTACAATCTAAGCTTGATGCCCTCAATCTCACACAAATTATCAATGTACCCACCAGGTACAACCCCAAAGCCGTAAACACGGGCACCTTCATAGAGATCATCCTAACCAACTTGCCCTCCAAATACACCTCTGCTGTTTTCAACCAGGATCTCAGCGTTCACTGCCTCATTGCCTGCAATGCTCATCACTGTCAAATGCTCCCTAAAACACTTCAGCGAGTAGGCCTTTCTAAGCGACCTGGCTCGGGTATCCTGGAAGGATATTGACCTCATCCCGTCAATAGATGATGCCTGGTTATTCTTCAAAAGTGCCTTCCTCACCATCTTAAATAAGCATGCCCCATTCAAAAAATGTAGAACCAGGAACAGATGTAGTTCTTGGTTCTCTCCAGACCTGACTGCCCTTGACCACAAAAACATCCTGTGGCGTTTTGCATTAGTATCGAATAGCCCCCGCGATATGCAACTTTTCAGGGAAGTTAGGAAAGCTAAGGCTAGATTTTTCAAACAGAAATTTGCATCTTGTAGCACAAACTCAAAAAAGTTCTGGGACACTGTAAAGTCCATGGAGAATAAGAGCATCTCCTCCCAGCTGCCTACTGCACTGAGGCTAGGAAACACTGTCAACACCGATAAATCCACTATAATTGAGAATTTCAATAAGCATTTTTCTAGGACTGGCCATGCTTTCCACCTGGCTACGGTCAACAGCCCTGCACCCCCCACAGAAACTCGCCCAAGCCTCCCCCATTTCTCCTTCACCCAAATCCAGATAGCTGATGTTCTGAAAGAGCTGCAAAATCTGGACTCCTACAAATCAGCCGGGCTAGACAATCTGGACCATCTCTTTCTAAAATGATCTGCCGAAATTGATGCAACCCCTATTACTAGCCTGTTCAACCTCTCTTTCGTATCGTCTGAAATTCCCAAAGATTGGAAAGCAGCCGCGGTCATCCCCCTCTTCAAAGGGGGAGACACTCTAGAACCAAACTGCTACAGACCTATATCTATCCTACTCTGCCTTTCTAAGGTCTTCGAAAGCCAAGTTAACAAACAGATTACCGACCATCTCGAGTCCCACCGTACCTTCTCCACTATGCAATCTGGTTTCAGAGCTGGTCATGGGTGCACCTCAACCACGCTCAAGGTCCCAACGATATCATAACCGCCATTGATAAGAGACAATACTGTGCAGCCGTATTCATCAACCTGGCCAAGGATTTAGACTCTGTCAATCACCACATTCTTATCGGCAGACTCAACAGCCTCGACTTCGGCGTTATCATCTACAAAATAGCCTCCAACACTCTACTCAACAAATTGGATGCAGTCTATCACAGTGCCATCCGTTTTGTCACCAAAGCCCCATACTCTACCCACCACTGCAACATGTACACTCTCGTTGGCTGGCACTCGCTTCATATTCGTCGCCAAACCCACTGGCTCCAGGTCATCTACAAGTATTTGCTAGGTAAAGCCCCGCCTTATCTAAGCTCACTGGTCACCATAGCAGCACCCACCCGTAGAACGCACTCCAGCAGGTATATCTCACTGGTCACTCTCAAAGCCAATTCCTCCTTTGTCCGCCTCTCCTTCCAGTTCTCTGCTGCCAATGACTGGAATGAACTGCAAAAGTCACTGAAGCTGGAGACTCATATCTCCCTCACTAGCTTTAAACACCAGCTGTCAGATCACTGCACCTGTACATAGCCCATCTGTTTATAGCCCATCCAACTACCACATCCCCATACTGTATTTATTTATTTATCTTGCTCCTTTGCACCCCAGTATCTCTACTTACACATTCATCTTCTGCACATCTACCATTCCAGTGTTTAATTGCTATATTGTAATTTCTTCGCCACCATGGCCTATTTATTGTCTTACCTCCCTTATCTTACCTCATTTGCACACACTGTTTTTAGACTTTCTCTACTGTATTATTGACTGTATGTGTGTTTATTCCATGTGTAAATCTGTGTCGTTGTATGTGTCGAACTGCTTTGCTTTATATTGGCCAGGTTGCAGTTGTAAATGAGAACTTGTTCTCAACTAACCTATCTGGTTAAATAATGGTGAAAATAAAAGTAAAAACAGGAAAGGGCCTTCCCCAAACTGTTCCCACAAAATTGGAAGCAAAGCATAATCTAGAATGTAATTGTATGCTGTAGTGTTAAGATTTCCCTTCAATATAACTAAGGGGCCATGAAAAACAGCCCCAGACCACTACACCTCCCCATCAAATTTTACACTCGGCACTATGCATTGTGGCAGGTAGCGTTTTCCTGGCATCCACCAAACCCAGAGTCGTCCTTCGGACTACCGGATGGTGAAGCGTGATTCATCACTACAGAGAATGCGTTTCCACTGTTCCAGAGTCGTCCTTCGGACTACCGGATGGTGAAGCGTGATTCATCACTACAGAGAATGCGTTTCCACTGTTCCAGAGTCGTCCTTCGGACTACCGGATGGTGAAGCGTGATTCATCACTACAGAGAATGCGTTTCGACTGTTCCAGAGTCGTCCTTCGGACTACCGGATGGTGAAGCGTGATTCATCACTACAGAGAATGCGTTTCCACTGTTCCAGAGTCGTCCTTCGGACTACCGGATGGTGAAGCGTGATTCATCACTACAGAGAATGCGTTTCCACTGTTCCAGAGTCGAATGGCGGCAAACTTTACACCACTCCAGCTGGCGCTTGGCATTGTGCATGGTGATCTTAGGCTTGTGTGCAGCTGCTCTGCCATGGAAACCCATTTCATGAAGCTCCTGACGAACAGTTCTGAAGTTGCTTCCAGAGGCAGTTTGGAACACGGTAGTGAGTGTTGCAACCGAGAAAATAATATGTTTTACACGCTACGCGCTTCAGCACTCAGTGGTCCCATTCTGTGAGCTTGTATGGCCTACCACCTCGCGGCTGAGCCTAGACATTTCCACTTCACAATAACAGCACTTAAAGTTAACCGGGGCAGCTCTAGCAGAACACAAATTTGACAAACTGACTCGTTGGAAAGTTGGCATCCTATGACAGTGCCATGTTAAAAATCACTGAGCTCTCCAGTACAGGCCATTCTACTGGCAATCTTTGTCTATGGAGATTGCATGGCTGTGTGCTACATTTTTTACACCTGTCAGCAACGGGTGTGGTTGAAATAGCCAAATCCACTAATTTGAAGGGGTGTCCATATACTTTTGGCTATGTTGTTTATTCACTGAGTGTACAAAACATTAGGACCATCTTCCAAATATTCAGTAACACCCACTTTTGCCCTCAGAACAGCCTCAGGGCGTGGACTCTACAGGAACTATATACTCTATGTTGACTCCAATGCTTCCCAAAGATGTGTCAAGTTGGCTGGATGGCCTTTGGGTGGTGGACCATTCTTGATACACACGGGAAAATATTGAGCGTGAAAAACCTGGCAGCGTTGCAGTTTTTGACACACTCAAACCGGTACGCCTGGAACCTAAAATATTTTGTTTTGCCCATTCACCCTCTGAATGACACACAAACACAATCCATGTCTCAATTGTTTCAAGGCATAAAAATCCATAACAGTTTGTAGCAAATTCTACTAGATAAAAAGCTGAAATTAGTAGGATATCCTGGCACTTAAAGCATACTCAATTTTGGAAATGTCACATACTATAAAACATAATTTTTTTGCATAACCAAACAGGATACTACTTAGAACGCAAGTACGGGTATTCTACTCAGCTTCAACATCGTTATTCAATCACTTACACAGAGAAAAACACGCTGATTATGTCTCAAATGGAACATCTGAACAAGACATTGCTAACTAAAGAGCCTACGGGACTTGTAGCAACCAACAGACACGTACAGGTGCACTTTCAACAACAGTCTACTGCAACAATTGCACTGAAACACATACATTACACACAGAGGAATGAGGGACAGAGCGATACAGAGAGAGAATGGGGGAAGAAGAGCGAGATAATAGATGGAGAAAGACAGAAACACAAACAGAAGTCAAGTTAGTCTTATTGGTTTCTGCGCACAGAAGACGGAAGGAAAGAGAACAAGAGAGAGTAGAGAGAGCGAGAGGGAGGGAGAGATAGAGAGATCGGGGGGAAAGAGCAATAACAGATTGAGAAAGACAGGACTTAAAGATGGAGAGAAATTGCAGTAACAGCAGCAGGAGTCAAGTAGGTGTAATCTGTTTCTGCGCAAAGCAGAGAGAAAGAGAGAACGAGAGAGTAGAGAGAGAAGAGAGAGAGAGAAAGAACGGGGGAGAAGAGAGAGAACAGTTTGAGAAAGACAGGAACATAAAGATGGAGAGAAATGACAGTAACAGCAACAGAAGTCAAGTCAGTCTAATGTGTTTCTGCGCACAGAAGAGAGAAGGAACGAGGAGAGAGAAGGGGAGGGATATGAGGATATCTTCAGCTTCAATCGATACTATATGAGCGAAACCAAAAAAAGTGTATTCTTCTAACAGTCTGGAATGCTGAAGCAGCAGTCATACAGTGTACATTAATCACCTACCCCTTTATATAGCCTACATCTCTCACCCACCAAGTTCAACAGATCAATTATCAGCTGACAGCACAGCAGATGTATACTGACCCCACACATACTGATGTAGTGTATTATCTGATGTTTGATGATCTGATCATCTGATGTGTGTGTGTGTGTTTGTGCGCGCACATCTGCATATGTGTTGGTGCACGCACCAATGCATCTTTGCGTGTGTGGGAATCTGCATGTGTGTGTTCTTATGTCTGTGCTTTGTGCATGTGTGTGTTCACCTGTATGTGTGTGTGCGGTGGCTTCAGCAGTTGTACCTGTCCAGGCTGTGAGACGTGCGTGGTGAGCCCGTGTAGAGCAACTGTCTGAAGTCCTTTATCAGAGCATCCCCTGGTCTCTGGTTCAACCTCTGAGCCAGGCGAGATATCTTACTCTCCGAGCTGCAGAGCAGAGGGGGAGAGGGGGGAGACGAGAGTAGGAGAGGAGGGAGATGGAGGTCAGTCCTGAATGGTACCCTTGAGAGGAGAGGTTAAGTCCAGATGAGAAGCAAAAGTCACATTCAGGCAAATCTCTCAATGTCTCTCTATCTCACAGAGAAAGAGAGGAGAGTACAGTAGGTCTTTCTCTCTCACTGAGTTCTAAGGAATGCCGGTACCACTAAGGTAAGTGTAGCCCAGATCTGAAGCTCTCTCCTGGCTGTCTCAGTCACACTGAGTCCCTTTCTGGAGCACATCCAAGTTCTAAATAAATCTTAGTCCATCCCGTTCTGAAAGTTCCAGGAAACCCTGCCGAGCAGGGCAGAGTGTCACAACCCTGGCCAGTGTAGACCCTCTCTCCATGATCTGACAGGCAACTAAACCAAGTTCAAGAGATTTATTCTCCAAGGGGCTCGCTCAGACAAGTGCATCCCCAAAGAGGTGCTCTATCCTGGATCAGTTTCAGAGCAGCGTAGCTCCTTTCTGGTTCCTACTCTGTAGCTTGTCTCTGTATTCCTCTCAGGCTAGCTATGCTGATAGCACTGAGCACCTGTTCAATGCAGCTCTGTGTAAGCAAAAGCATCTCGCTTTAGCTGCACACACAAACACACACCCACACAGAGGAGCGCATTGAAGGGAGAAGGGAAAGCCTGCAAGAGATAGGGGGAGAGAGAGAGAGAGAGAGAGAGAGAGATGATAATGTGAGAGGGGGTTGGGGAGGTGAACACTGAGCACACACGGAGAGTGGGTGCCTAGAGATGAGCGGAGGGATGCTGGGCGCACACATACACTGTTGGCAGCCGTTACACACACTGTACTGAGTAAAATAAACTGGGGTTGCTTTACAGAAGGGGGATGGAGAGAGAGGGAGAGGAGAAGGACAGATTATTATAAAAAAGAAAAGGAGAGATGGGGATGACATTGTCAGAGGGGGAGAAGCAGAGAGGGGGGAAGAGATGGGTGGAGGGGAGGACACCTGTTATGAGATGGTTGGAGGGGGAGGGAAGAAGTGGAGCATGGTAGTGAGCAGGTGGGAAAGGGGTAGGAGAGATAGAGGAGATGGAAAGAGAGAGGGAGAGGGGTAGGAGAGAGAGGAGATGGAGAGAGAGAGGGAGAGGAAAGAAAAGAGAGAGAGGCAGAGGAGAGAGGAAGATGAGAGGGAGAGGATAAAGATAAAGAATACATGAGAGGGATAGGACAGAGAGAGTGAAAGGCGATGAGAGGATAGGAGAAGAGAGGGAGAGGAGATAAGAGAATAGGAGAGGGAGAGGATATGAGAGGGGGAGGAGACAATATGATAGGAGAGGGAGAGGGAGAGGGGTAGGAGATGAGGGAGAGGCAATAAGAGAAGAGAGGTGAGAAGAGAGAGGGAGAGAGAGGAGAAAGGGGAGAGGATAGGAGAGGGAGAGGATAGGAGATGTAGAGGAAATACAATGATAGGAGAGGTAGAGGAGAAGAGAGGGAGAGGAGGTGAGGAGAGGAGATGAGGGAAAGGAGGAGAGGAGATGAGAGGGATAGGAGAGGAGCTGTTGTTCGCACGCTCATCTCCATTCTCTCGATTATCTGTAGAAACTGGGTTACCTGCCGAGAGAGAGTGTATGTGTGTGTGAGTGTGGTTTTACTGTCCTTGTGGGGACCAGAAGTAAAACAAGGACAATTCAGACAAGAAATAAGGCTATTTTAGGCTTAGGGGTTAAAATTAAAGTTAGGTTTTGGTTTAGGAGTTAGGGTCATGTTTCGTTTTACGGGTTAGGGGTTAAGGGTTATGGTTGGGGAAAGTAGGATTTTGAATGGGAATACCTTTTTTGGTCCCCACAAGCATAATAAAACCAACACACACACACAAAATCCAAAGGCCCTGACTAAAAAAGTATCATAAATAATAAATCGAAGCAGGAATATGTTTGTTGGCAAAAACCAGACCGTATAGGTTCTAATGAAAGCAAAAGCGAAATGTCTTAAAATGTGAATAAATGTGAATAAATTGAATGTCAAATAATAGTCATCATTTTAATGTCACCCTTCTCCTTGTTTTTCCTGTAATACATTTAAAGACACTAAAGACATTTAAAACATCTAAAGGATTGGTGTCCCCCCCGCGGGACGGATGTGTTAACGTAGGCTAATCTGATTAGCGTGAGGTTGTAAGTAACAAGAACATTATGACAGGAAAATGTATAAATTATGAACAGGAAAATGTATAAATAAACCAATTAGGCACATTTGGGCAGTTTAGTCTTGATACAACATTTTGAACAGAAATGCAATGGTTCATTGGATCAGTCTAAAACTTTGCACATACACTGGTGTGTTTACGGACATATTCAATCAATCCCTATACCAGTCTGCTGTTCCCACATGCTTCAAGAGGGCCACCATTGTTCCTGTTCCCAAGAAAGCTAAGGTAACTGAGCTAAACGACTACCGCCCCGTAGCACTCACTTCCGTCATCATGAAGTGAGAGACTAGTCAAGGACCATATCACCTCCACCCCACCTGACACCCTAGACCCACTCCAATTTGCTTACCGCCCAAATAGGTCCACAGACGACGCAATCTCAACCACACTGCCCTAACCCATCTGGACAAGAGGAATACCTATGTGAGAATGCTGTTCATCGACTACAGCTCGGCATTTAACACCATAGTACCCTCCAAGCTCGTCATCAAGCTCGAGACCCTGGGTCTCGACCCCGCCCTGTGCAACTGGGTACTGGACTTCCTGACGGGCAGCCCCAGGTGGTGAGGGTAGGCAACAACATCTCCACCCCGCTGATCCTCAACACTGGGGCCCCACAAGGGTGCGTTCTGAGCCCTCTCCTGTACTCCCTGTTCACCCACGACTGCGCCGCAACGCCTCCAACTCAATCATCAAGTTTGCGGATGACACAACAGTGGTAGGCTTGATTACCAACAACGATAAGACGGCCTACAGGGAGGAGGTGAGGGCCCTCGGAGTGTGGTGTCAGGACAATAACCTCACACTCAACGTCAACAAAACTAAGGAGACGATTGTGGACTTCAGGAAACAGCAGAGGGAACACCCCCCTAACCACATCGATGGAACAGTAGTGGAGAGGGTAGTAAGTTTTAAGTTCCTCGGCATACACATCACAGACAAACTAAATTGGTCCACTCACACAGACAGCATCGTGAAGAAGGCGCAGCAGCGCCTCTTCAACCTCAGGAGGTTGAAGAAATTCGGCTTGTCACCAAAAACACTCACAAACTTCTACAGATGCACAATCGAGAGCATCCTGGCGGGCTGTGTCACCGCCTGGTACGGCAACTGCTCCGCCCACAACCGTAAGGCTCTCCAGAGGGTAGTGAGGTCTGCACAACGTATCACCGGGGGCAAACTAACTGCCCTCCAGGACACCTACACCACCCGATGTTACAGGAAGGCCATAAAGATCATTAAGGACAACACCCAACCGAGCCACTGCCTGTTCACCCCGCTATCATCCAGAAGGCGAGGTCAGTACAAGTGCATCAAAGCTGGGACCGAGAGACTGAAAAACAGCTTCTATCTCAAGGCCATCAGACTGTTAAACAGCAACCACTAACATTGAGTGGCTGCTGCCAACACACTGACTCAACTCCAGCCACTTCAATAATGGGAATTGATGGGAAAGGATGTAAAATATATCACTAGCCACTTTAAACAATGCTACCTAATATAATGTTTACATACCCTACATTATTCATCTCATATGTATACGTATATACTGTACTCTATAATCTACTGCATCCTTATGTAATACATGTATCACTAGCCACTTTAACTATGCCACTTTGTTTACATACTCATCTCATATGTATATACTGTACTCGATACCATCTACTGTACTCGATACCATCTACTGTATCTTGCCTATGCTGCTCTGCACCATCACTCATTCATATCTTTATGTACATATTCTTTATCCCCTTATACTGTGTATAAGATATTAGTTTTGGAATTGTTAGTTAGATTACTTGTTGGTTATTACATTGTCGGAACTGGAAGCACAAGCATTTTGCTACACTCGCATTAACATCTGCTAACCATGTGTATGTGATAAATAAAATTTTAATTTGATTTGATGCCATCTACTGGCCAAAATTGAAATTGGACTTAACCTGCAATAGTACACTGTGATCTGTATGTTGCATTTCAAAGATGATGATAAAAAAAGAAAGAAAAAAACGCATGTTTGTTTCTTTGTGTTATCTTTTACCAGATCTAATGTGTTATATTCTCCTACATTAATGTCACATTTCCACAAACTTCAAAGTGTTTCCTTTCAAATGGTATCAAGAATATCTTTGCTTCAGGTCCTGAGCTACAGGCAGTTAGATTTGGGTACGTCATTTTAGGCGAAAATTTAAAAAAAAAGGGTTTGATCCATAATGGTTTTATATTCCTTTCCAAATCAGCAGGTTTACTCCTAGGCAGAAAAGGCCTGTCTAACTATCTATGTGTCAGTCCCAAAGAGGCTGGTTGGAGTCAGGTCCTGCTCTTGTCCCTGTCTCACAATCTCACACACGCACGCACACACACTATACCATTAGCTAATCTTTTGGTCCTGAGCTGACCATGGAAAATCACCGACCCTGCTGACCCACACTCTCACACACATTTACACACACACACAAGTAGTGCACAGATCAGCTGTTTGTTCACCCACATCCACCTGCAATTGCCAATAGCCCATCCATAACTGCCTTACTATATGTGATAAAGTGAAAATCGGAGGCCCGCTCTCGACCCGCTAATACAGAAAATGCCGTCTGAGACAGCAGAACAATTTTTGGACAAGGGGTACTGAATTTCTTTTGGGGTCACTTAGAAATGTCCTTGTTTTTGAAAGAAAAGCGAATTTTGTGTCCATTAAAATAACATCAAATTGACCAGAAATACAGTGTAGACATTGTTAATGTTGTAAATTACTATTGTAGCTGGAAACGGCAGATTGTTTATGGAATATCGTCATCGGCATACAGAGGCCCATAATTATCAACCATCACTCCTGTGTTCCAATGGCACGTTGTTAGCTAATCCAAGTTTATCATTGTAAAAGGCTAATTGATCACTAGAAAACCCTTTTGCAATTATGTTAGCATAACTGAAAACTCTTGTCTGATTAAAGAAGCAACAAAACGGGCCTTCTTCAGACTAGTTGAATATTTGGAGCATCAGCGTTTGTGGGTTCAATTATAGGCTCAAAATGTCCAGAAAAAAACAAGTTATTCTGAAACTGGGCAGTCTACTCTTGTTCTGAGAAATTAAGGCTATTCCATGCGAGAAGTTGCCAATAAACTGAAGATCTCATACAACGCTGTGTACTACTCCCTGCAGAGAACAGCGCAAACTGGCTCTAACCAGAACAGAAAGAGGAGTGGGACGCCCCGGTGCACAACTGAGCAAGAGGACAAGTACATTAGAGTGTCTAGTTTGAGAAACAGACGCCTCACAAGTACTCAAATGGCAGCTTCATTGAATAGTACCCGCAAAACACAAAAGACTGGCAAATAAAAATAGAGGTTTATGATCGGCAAAAGGACACAGAAACTGAACAAAGGAACTCTGCCTAGAAGGCCAGTATTGCGGAGTCCCGATGGATCTCTCTGTAATTTGCTCTGTTCATCTTTCCCTCAATCCTGACTAGTCTACCAGTCCCTACCACTGAAAACATCCCCACAGCGCTCTGCCACCATCATGCTTCATCATAGGGATGGTATTGGCCAGGTGATGAGTGGTGCCAGGTTTCCTCCAGGCATGATGCTTGGCATTCAGGCCAAAGAGGTCAATCTCATCAGACCAGAGAATCTTGTTTTTCATGGTCTGAGAGTCTATTAGTTGCCGTTTGACAAACTCTAAGTGGGCTGTCTTGTGCCTTTTACTGGATTGGCTTCCGTCTAGCCACTCTACCATAAAGGCCTGATTAGTGGAGTGCTGCAGAGATGGTGGTCCTTCTGGAAGGTTCTCCCATCTCCACAGAGCTCTGTCAGAGTGATTTTTGGTGGTTTCAAACTTCTTCCTCAAAATAATGATGGAGGCCACTGTATTCTTGGGAACCTTTAATGCTGCAGACATTTTTTGGTACCCTTCCGCAGATCTGTGCCTCGACCCAATCGGCCTCATGGCTTGGTTTTTGCTCTGACATGCACTCTCAACTGTGGGACCTTATATAGACAGGTGTGTGCCTTTCCAAATCATGTTCAATCAATTGAATTTACCACAGGTGGACTACAATCAAGTTGTAGAAACATCTCAAGGATGATCAATGGAAACAGGATGCAACTGAGTACCAAGTTCGAGCCTCAAAGCAAAGGGTCTGAATGCTTATGCAAATGTTCTTTCAATATTTTTTACATTTGCATTATGTGGTATTGTGTGTAGATTGATGAATAATTTTAGAATAAGGCTGTAACGTAACAAAATGAAAGAGTGAAAGGGCCTGAATCCTTTCCGAATGCACTGTCATTTCAAACATTTTGTTTGTCAACTTCTCTACACTTAGATACTTGTAGCTTCTCTTCTGTCATTATATATTACTCTAGAATACTAAATAAACCATTGCTCACGAGAATATCATAAACCGATAGAATGAAAGCATCAATCTAGTTGACATCGGTAAAGTTCCCTCTATCATCTGTGCTTCTTTTGCGGAGCAAAGTCGTTTTTTGGCGGAGCAAAGTCGTCAGTGTTGTGACTGTCAAATTAGTATAGCGCCTTACAATGATCACACACAACTAAACATCACTTTTCTGTCCCTCCCTAGTTTTTAGTTTCAACTTTCCATTTCGCAGCTTTTCTCTTATTGAATTAAACTCAGACATTGTCATTTTTGCCTCCGTTGATATACGTTTTCTGCCTGTTCCCAAAAGCATTTCGTGATTGGCGTGTGGGCTATTTGGCGAGTGCACGGTTCGGTCCTAAAGCTTAGGCTTATGCACTAATGCCAGATAGCCTACAAATAATGAAAGAAAAACCTCAACGTAGCCTGTAGATATAAATTGCAAAATAATGGCACCTTTTTTAAGGAATGGTTCTATCTTCATTCAACCCACCCCTCATCCGAGGACTGCGGGTCATGAGTCAACCTGCGCAACACACATAGGGGGGTATACACACAAACAACATACACATGCAGGCAAGCATGGCAAAACAGCAAAGCAGTGGGAACAGAACGAACTCATAAAAGCTGAACAGTAATATTCACAATACCATAAAAACATCAGTATACCAGCCATAACAAGTTTACTAATGTCATAGAGTATGTCACTAGAGAGGCGCCCGGTTCCAACAGGCTGTTCTGTATGACTAATATAGAATGTGACGTTCATTGGAATTGACCTGCAGCACAATATCACTGGAAAAGTGCTATTATTGAGACTGACAGATAGGAAAGGGTTTTGTACACGTATACACGAACGCACGCACGCCACCCCCTGCCTTTGCAGCCAACGACCGTGGTCGTGATTGGTTGGTAATTATCCATTGTATCGTCAAAGGGGTGTTTTTTGACAGATCTGGGCGTCCTACTGGGTGCCTTTTGTATCGTCAGTGGTCACAGAACGCAGTTTTGACTCGATGTGACACACATGCGCGCAACGGGGTATGATCTGATATGGTTTGTACTGGTGAACAGTGGCGTGTATTCTGGGAAGCCAAGGGACGCCAGGCTTCTCCCAGAAAATAATATAATGAAAAACACATAAAATAATGTATCTTTAGTCTTTTTTCTTTGTGTTTTAGAATTCGCTAGAGGCTTAATGTACTGTATCTCACCGTGCAAACGAAACAGCACCCCTCTGTCTCTGTAGCCCATCTATCTGATGCTGTCTGGTCAAAAATAGAGGATGATATTGTTGCCGCCAGTAGCATTGAATGCAACGGAAGCCAGCAAGAATTTGGCCACCCTTGATAGTTTTTTAATATAAAATAATAGCCAATCAGCGTTAAGCTAAACTGAGCAAGCTCAACTGTGAATGGTCCTGGCAAACCAAAAATAAGTGTCAAGGGAAGCCAGTTTGGATTTTATTTTATTTATTTATTTCACCTTTATTTAACCAGGTAGGCAAGTTGAGAACAAGTTCTCATTTACAATTGCGACCTGGCCAGGATAAAGCAAAGCAGTTCGACACATACAACGACACAGAGTTACACATGGAGTAAAACAAACATACAGTCAATAATACAGTATAAACAAGTCTATGGTGATACGGTGTGAGCAAATGAGGTGAGATAAGGGAGGTAAAGGCAAAAAAAGGCCATGGTGGCAAAGTAAATACAATATAGCAAGTAAAACACTGGAATGGTATATTTGCAATGGAAGAATGTGCAAAGTAGAAATAAAAATAATGGGGTGCAAAGGAGCAAAATAAATAAATAAATTAAATACAGTAGGGAAAGAGGTAGTTTTTTGGGCTAAAATATAGGTGGGCTATGTACAGGTGCAGTAATCTGTGAGCTGCTCTGACAGTTGGTGCGTAAAGCTAGTGAGGGAGATAAGTGTTTCCAGTTTCAGTGCTTTTTGTAGTTCGTTCCAGTACAAATCTGTCGTTCTGCCCCTGAACAGGCAGTTAACCCACTGTTCCCAGGCCGTCATTGAAAATAAGAATTTGTTCTTAACTGACTTGCCTGGTTAAATAAAGGTTAAAAAAAAAAAAAAAAAATTGGCAGCAGAGAACTGGAAGGAGATGCGGCCAAAGAAAAATAATTGGTTTTGGGGGTGACTAGAGAGATATACCTACTGGAGAGTGGGCTACAGGTGGGAGATGCTATGGTGACCAGCGAGCTGAGATAAGGGGGGACTTTACCAAGCAGGTTCTTGTAGATGACATGGAGCCAGTGGGTTTGGCGACGAGTATGAAGCGAGGGCAAGCCAACGAGAGCGTACAGGTCGCAATGGTGGGTAGTATATGGGGCTTTGGTGACAAAACGGATTGCACTGTGATAGACTGCATCCAATTCGTTGAGTAGGGTATTGGAGGCTATTTTGTAAATGACATCGCCAAAGTCGAGGATTGGTAGGATGGTCAGTTTTACAAGGGTATGTTTGGCAGCATGAGTGAAGGATGCTTTGTTGCGAAGCCAATTCTAGATTTAACTTTGGATTGGAGATATTTGATATGGGTCTGGAAGGAGAGTTTACAGTCTAACCAGACACCTAAGTATTTGTAGTTGTCCACATATTCTAAGTCAGAGCCGTCCAGAGTAGTGATGTTGGACAGGCGGGCAGGTGCGGGTAGCGATCAGTTGAAGAGCATGCATTTAGTTTTACTTGTATTAAAGAGCAATTGGAGGCCACGGAAGGAGATTGCCTGGAGGGTTGTTAACACAGTGTCCAAAGAAGGGCCAGAAGTATACAGAATGGTGTCGTATGCGTAGAGGTGGATCAGAGACTCACCAGCAGCAAGAGCGACCTCATTGATGTATACAGAGAAGAGAGTCGGTCCAATAATTGAACCCTGTGGCACCCCCATAGAGACTGCCAGAGGTCTGGACAACAGACCCTCCGATTTGACACACTGAACTCTATCAGAGAAGTAGTTGGTGAATCAGGCGAGGCAATCGTTTGAGAAACCAAGGCTGTTGAGTCTGCCGATGAGGATGTGGTGATTGACAGAGTCGATAGCCTTGGCCAGATCAATGAACACGGCTGCACAGTAATGTTTCTTCTCGATGGCGGTTAAGATATCGTTTAGGGCCTTGAGCGTGGTTGAGGTGCACCCATGACCAGCTCTGAAACCAGATTGCATAGCAGAGAAGGTATGGTGAGATTTGAAATGGTCGGTAATCTGTTTGTTGACTTGGCTTTCGAAGACCTTAGAAAGGCATGGTAGGATAGATATAGGTCTGTAGCAGTTTGGGTCAAGAGTGTCCACCCCTTTGAAGAGGGCGATGACCGCAGCTGCTTTCCAATCTTTGGGGATCTCAGACGAAACGAAAGAGAGGTTGAAAAGGCTAGTAATAGGGGTGGCAACAATTTCGGCAGATAATTTTAGAAAGAAAGGGTCCAGATTGTCTAGCCCGGCTGATTTGTAGGGGTCCAGATTTTGCAGCACTTTCAGAACATCAGCTGAACGGAATTGGGAGAAGGAGAAATGGGGAAGGCTACGGCGAGTTGCTGTGGGGTGTGCAGTGCTGTTGACCGAGGTAGGAGTAGCCAGGTGGAAAGCATGGCCAGCCCTAGAAAAATGCTTATTGAAATTCTCAATTATGGTGGATTTATCAGTGGTGACAGTGTTTCCTATCTTCAGTGCAGTGGTCAGCTGGGAGGAGGTGTTCTTATTCTCCATGGATTTTACAGTGTCCCAGAACATTTTTGAGTTAGTGTTGCAGGAAGCAAATTTCTGCTTGAAAAAGCTAGCCTTGGCTTTTCTAACTGCCTGTGTATAATGGTTTCTAGCTTCCCTGAACAGCTGTATATCACGGGGGCTGTTCGATGCTAATGCAGAACGCCAAAGGATGTTTTTGTGTTGGTTAAGGGCAGTCAGGTCTGGGGAGAACCAAGGGCTATATCTGTTCCTGGTTCTAAATTTCTTGAATGGGGCATGTTTATTTAAGATGGTGAGGAAGGCATTTAAAAAAAATATCCAGTCATCCTCCACTGACGGGATGAGATCAATATCCTTCCAGGATACCCCGGCCAGGTCGATTAGAAAGGCCTGCTCGCTGAAATGTTGCAGGGAGCGTTTTACAGTGATGAGTGGAGGTCGTTTGATCACTGACCCATTACAGATGCAGGCAATGAGGCAGTGATCGCTGAGATCTTGGTTGAAGACAGCAGAGGTGTATTTAGAGGGCAAGTTGGTTAGGATGATATCTATGAGGGTGCCCGTGTTTAAGGCTTTGGGGAGGTACCTGGTAGGTTCATTGATCATTTGTGTGAGATTGAGGGCATCAAGTTTATATTGTAGGATGGCTGGGGTGTTAAGCATGTTCCAGCTTAGGTCGCCTAGCAGCACGAGCTCTGAAGATAGATGGGTGCAATCAGTTCACATATGGTGTCCAGAGCACAGCTGGGGGCGAAGGGTGGTCTATAGCAGACTGCAACGGTGAGAGACTTGTTTTTAGAGAGGTTGATTTTTAAAAGTAGAAGTTCAAATTGTTTGGGTACAGACCTGGATAGTAGGACAGAACTCTGCAGGCTATCTTTGCAGTAGATTGCAACACCGCCCCCTTTGGCAGTTCTATCTTGTCTGAAAAGGTTGTAGTTTGGAATTAAAATTTCAGAATTTTTGGTAGTCTTCCTAAGCCAGGATTCAGACACAGCTAAAACATCCGGGTTGGCAGAGTGTGCTAAAGCAGTGAATAGAACAAACTTAGGGAGGAGGCTTCTAATATTAACATGCATGAAACCAAGGCTATTACGGTTACAGAAGTTGTCAAAAGAGAGCGCCTGGGGAATAGGAGTGGAGCTAGGCACTGTAGGGCCTGGATTCACCTCTACATCGCCAGAGGAACAGAGGAGGAGTAGAATAAGGGTGCGGCTAAAAGCAATAAGAATTGGTCGTCTCGAACGTCTGGAACAGAGAGTAAAAGAAGGTTTCTGGGGGCGATAAAATACAATCAAGGTATAATGTACAGACAAAGGTATGGTAGGATGTGAATACAGTGGAGGTAAACCTAGGTATTGAGTGATGAAGAGAGAGATATTGTCTCTAGAAACATCATTGAAACCAGAAGATGTCATTGCATGTGTGGGTGGTGGAACTAATAGGTTGGATAAGGTACTAGAGCAGGACTAGAGGCTCTACAGTGAAATAAGCCAATAAACACTAACCAGAACAGCAATGGACAAGGCATGTTGACATTAAGGAGAGGCATGCTTAGTCGAGTGATCAAAAGGGTCCGGAGAGTGGAGAGGTTGGTTGGGGGTGACAGCGATTTAGACAACTAGCCAGGCCATCGGTAGCAAGCTAGCATAGGGTGGACGTCTGTTATTAGCCACCTCTTGCGTTCTGTCAGTAGATTAGTGGGGTTCCGTGTGGTAGAGGGGATTTATCCAAATCACACAACAACAACAAAAATAAAAACAATAGATATAGCTAGAGGCCCAAGAAGAAGAAAAAATAACAATAACAATACAAATAAATTGTCCGATTGTCTATTCAGATAGCAGCCGATAAGACAGCTAATGGCTTGCAGGCCGCAGATGGGCGCCCAGGCAACGTCGCGACGGAGGAGCCAGTCGGATAACTCCTTCGGGTAGATAACGTCGGCAGTCCAGCCGTGAAGGCCCGGTGGGGCTCCGCGTAGGCAGCAAAATGGGTCCGGATAGGTGACCGCAGCCCAGGAGTGATTGATGGAAATCCTCAGCTGGCTAGCTCCGGAACAACTGATGTTTGCTCCGGAATCGACGAAAGCTTTAACTAGCTTCTGATTAGCTTCTGGATTAGCTTCTGGCTAGCTCCTGGCTAGCTCCTGGCAAGTTTCTGGCTTGTTTCTGGCTAGTTTCTGACCTAGCTTCTGATTAGCTTCTGGATTAGCTTCTGGCTAGCTCCTGGCAAGCTTCTGGCAAGTTTCTGGCTAGCTTCTGGCTAGTTTCTGGCTAGCTTCTTGGAGTTTCTGGCTAGCTTCTTGGAGTATTACAGATTTGAGGTAAATAATACTTTTTTATAAATATAAATTGGTGAGGCGGATTGCAGGAGAGTGTTTTGAAGATGAGTTTATGGAAAATAAATAAAAAAATGTATGAAAAAAGTTGTAAATACATATATATACGGGACACGACAAGACGAGGACAAAAGACGTCTGAACTGCTATGCCATCTTGGGACTTCTTGGATTTGGCTTCACTCCAATCACAACATATAAAAAACCAAGCGTAACTGACAGAAAAAACTTGAATTATTGCATCTCGTTGTGTTGTTGTCCTTCCAGTGGCTAGCTAGCTAACTAAAACTAACCATGGATGGAGATCGGGATTTGTACTTGGGTTTTAATTCATTCTCCGTACTGGCCAATGATTATAACTGCGATTCTGATCCAACCATTAATTCATACATTGTTGTGCCCCTTGCCTAGAAGGCTAATGTTAACTCGCTGGCTCATCATTGTACATGAAAAGAAGTTAGGCTAGAGAGCAAGCATTTTAGCCAGGTAGCCTCGAACAACAAAAACGTAAAGCGTGTACTGTATGAAAGAGTCATAAACCGTTTCGGTAATATGAAGGAGAGGAGGATGGCATTGGCGTTTATCTACAAGTAGGGTAGGTCAACATGTTTTTTTCTACTTGCAAGCACACACGCACACACACATAGAAATCAGTACCATTGAAAGCCACATCATATGTTGACTGGACTAAATGGTTTTTGGTATATTTTATTTGTCACTGTATTAGACTAAGCAAAGCAGATATGACGTTGCTGTAGGTCATGCTGTAGGTCATGTAACTGTTTGTTACATGCAATATGCTTTGTCTGACTTCCTCTGGACAGATGTTGCACTCCGGTTTTGTGATTAAACAAAGGTGTGGTTGAATTGATTCTGTCACTGGGTCTTCTCATTGTCTCGGCATTAGGCCTACATACCATGGCTGCATGGCACATGAACTAACAGGTTATTATAGACCAAACAACGCAATTATCACAACACATAGGTTGTAATATGGCTATTATTTCCTGGCTTCCAGTGATTTTACCCATGCACTGCTACTGCTGTTGAAAGCAGTAGTGTGCGTGGCACATCAAGTTACAACATATTCATTATATAACTTAGCTAGCTAACATACATTTGGTGAAAACAAGATATAGTCAGTCACTGGCTGGCTGGCTAGCTGACTAGAGTTATCAATGTTTTCAATGGTGATGAATGAGAGCTATAGTTAACCAGCAAACAAACAATGCAACAAAAGTGTAATTTAGGATTTAAAAAAATACTCCCAACAGGCTCTGAATTTCAGGAATCACAGTTGTCCCTGGTGCACTGTTTAATTATTTAACCATTGAAACAAAAGTTTTTATCCAAAAGTTGTTTTTAATATTGCCCTCATTGTCTTTCATGGGTTTGAAACTTGAGTCTGTGGCATTGGACTCCAGCTTGGTCAGCGTAAGTTGCTAATCACCTGTCACGCCCTGACCTTGGAGAGCTTTTTATGTCTCTATTTTGGTTTGGTCAGGGTGTGATTTGGGTGGGCATTCTATGTTAATTTTCTATGTTTTCTATTTCTTTGTGTTTGGCCGGGTGTGGTTCTCAATCAGAGGAAGCTGTCTATCCTTGTCTCTGTTTGGGAATCATACTTAGGCAGCTTTTTCCCACCTGTGTTTTGTGGGTAGTTGTTTCCTGTTTTTTTTGTCTGCACCTGGCAGAACTGTTTCTTTCCATTTTGTTATTTTGTCTCAGTGCTCAGTTTAAATAAATGATCATGAACACGTACCACGCTGCGCTTTGGTCCGACCTATCTTCATGCAATGATGACTGTTACACCACCAGAGCGCTGTGATTGTTTGGCCCAAATTTGGGGGTGGTGTTTATTGAAGGGTCAATAAAGGAAGAGTAAAGGACAATGACTTGGGATGTTCGGCTCTTTTTACTGACTCTGATCATTTCAACTCTATCAGTCAAAATAACAAATCTTTCAATTCATTTTGTTCATTTGATTCAGTTATGCCCAGAGACCGCAGGACCCCATACCAGCGAACGATGAACTAAAAACTTGAAAGAATAATGATTCTACAAGATTCTCATTCACCATATTGGGCATATTGAAGCTGTCAACTGTGACAGACTTATACAAGGTTGCTTCAAACAATGTACATTTGTGAATGCTAGGTATACTAATAAGATTATTTATTGATACCTTTGAAACTAGGGTCTAGTTGCGGCCGCAACCGGACTAGATTTTTAAGGACTTTTGGCGGAATGGAATTACTTGACTGCCGTTCGTAAACTGCAGCAGCTCCCGAACAACTCGTTCTCGAGTCCGAGTGCTGAGCAGAGGTAGGATGTGTATGTTTTGGCTCCACAACGCTGTGTCCATCGACAACATTCAATAATCAATGAATTTCAGTTATTAGTGCACCATGTGCAAAATTATATTTTTCTTCTCTATATATTTTTCTATATCTCTATGTCTGCATAGACAGTTTGTGGTTAGAGCACCTCTCCGAAGCCGCTGAGCGGGATGAGCACGTATTAATTATTATATATTTTTCTTTATTTCACCTTTATTTAATCCTGCGGTAGAATTAATTGTGGCCGGCAGGTGAAACAAACAACTAAAAATGAAAGACTCACTCGGAAAAACGAATCATGACTTTCGAGTCGTTCAAAAGTAACTAATCATTCGCGACTCGCACATCACTAACAAGGACCCAGTATGGATCATTCATCTTCGCAAAATGGTAAAATATAGTTACTATATCTAGACAAGACAAACAAATATTCACGATTTCCCTAATATCATCAAAATCAATAAATCAGAGAATGTTTCTGGGCTTATTCAGTAGTTCTGACCCAATTAAGTAGATTCATGTTGAAAAATAATGTAAAAATAAGTTGAAAATTATACCGTTGCTGCTTCCTGTTTTTTTATTTATCTAACTCAGTGTCAAAATAGTGGTTTTACATGTCCAAATTCTTAATCAATATCCTGAAATAGGGCGTGATATTTCAAAGAACAAAATATTAAAATGACTCTACACACACACATGTCAAACTTGTGTTCAGATTGTATTTTGTTAATTTAGTACTTTATAAACTTCACACGCACCACAATTTGCCCAGCATCCACTTGAAGCTGGAATTTATTAGCCTGTTCCACTGTAATAAATAACACACACAAATTAATCACTCACAAGAAATGTAAAACTTGAAGTGCATGTTAGGTTGAAAAAGGCTTCTGAAGTTGTAATTTCCACTTTGACATTTTAGACTTGATTTTCATTAAGAGAAATGTATCAACCCATACAAAAAAATTGTCATTAATCATAATCCAAAAAATAATCCATATTTCCTGTTGCTGCAGGATTATTTTCTTGCTGTAGCAAACTGGCACAAATTAAGATCCTGCATTTGTACATGCACAATTTGTGCTCTTCTAAAAGACAAATCTCAAAGAACTTGGGAATACTAAACTCAGCAAAAAAAGGAACGTCCCTTTTTCAGGACCCTGTCTTTCAAAGATAATTCGTAAAAATCCAAATAACTTCGCAGAGCTTCATTGTAAAGAGTTTAAACACTGTTTCCCATGCTTGTTCAATGAACCATAAACAATTAATTAACATGCACCTGTGGAATGGTCATAAAGATACTAACAGCTTACAGACGGTAGGCAATTAAGGTCACAGTTATGAAAATTTAGGACACTAAAAAGGCCTTTCTACTGACTCTGAAAAACACCACATTTTTTGGTGACTGGCAAAAATTGCTCTTCACTGACGAGTCGCTGTTTTGTTTCACCAGGGGTGATGGTCGGATTTGCGTTTATCGTCGAAGGAATGAGCGTTACACCGAGGCCTGTACCCTGGAGCAGGATCGATTTGGAGGTGGAGGGTCTGTCATGGTCTGGGGCGGTGTGTCACAGCATCATCGGACTGAGCTTGATGTCATTACAAGCAATCTCAACGCTGTGCGTTACAAGGAAGAAGTCTTCCTCCCTCATGTGGTACCCTTCCTGCAGGATCAGCCTGACATGACCCTCCAGCATGACAATGCCACCAGCTCTACTGCTCATTCTGTGTGTGATTTCCTGCAAGGCAGGAATGTCAGTGTTCTGCCATGGCCAGCGAAGAGCCCGGATCTCAATCCCATTGAGCACGTCTTGGACCTGTTGGATCGGAGCGTGAGGGCTAGGGCCATTTCCCCCAGAAATGTCCGGGAACTTGCAGGTGTCTTGGTGAAAGAGTGGGGTAACATCTCACAGCAAGAATTGGCAAATCTGGTGCAGTCCATGAGGAGATGTACTGCAGTACTTAATGCAGCTTTGTTCAGGGACACATTATTCCATTTCTGTTAGTCACATGTTTGTGGAACTTGTTCAGTTTATGTCTCAGTTGTTGAATCTTGTTATGTTCATACAAATACTGGATCTCACGAGGACCGCCACAGGAAAGGAAGACCCAGAGTTACCTCTGCTGCAGAGGATATCTTCAGTAGAGTTACCACCCTCAGGAATTGCAGCCCAAATAAATGCTTCACAGATTTCAAGTAACAGACACATCTCAACATCAACTGTTCAGATGAGACTGTGTGAATCAGACCTTCATGGTCAAATTGTTGCATAGAAACCACTACTAAAGGACACCAATAATAAGAAGAGACTTGCTTGGGCCAAGAAACACAAGCAATGGACATTAGACCGGTGGAAATCTGTCCGTTGGTCTGATGAGTCTAAATTTACTATTTTTGGTTCCAACCGCAGTGTCTTTGTGAGATGCAGAGTAGGTGAATGGATGATCCCCATGTGTGGTTCCCACCACGAAGCACAGAGGAGGAGGTGTGATGGTTCTTTGCTGGTGACACTGTCAATGATTTATTTAGAATTCAAGGCTCACTTAACCAGCATGATTACCACAGCATTCTGCAGTGATACGCCATCCCATCTGGTTTGCGCTTAGTGGGACTATCATTTGTTTTACAACAGGACAATGACCAACACACCTCCAGGCTGTGTAAGGGTTATTTGACCAAGAAGGAAAGTGATGACCTCGCCTCTACAATCACCCAAACTCAACCCAACTGAGATGGTTTGGGATGAGTTGAACTGCAGAGTGAAGGAAAAACAGCCAACAAGTGCTCAGCATAGGTGGGAACTCCTTCAAGACTGTTGGAAAAGCATTCCAGGTGAAGCTGGTTGAGATAATGCCAAGCATGTGCAAAGCTGTCATCAAGGCAAAGGGTGGCTACTTTGAAAAATCTCATATATTTTATGAAATATATTTTGATTTGTTTAACACTTTTTTGGTTACTACATGATTCCAGATTGTCATGTTCTGACCATCGTCGTGTGTGTTTTCCTTGTTTTAGTGTTGGTCAGGACGTGAGCTGGTTGGGTATTCTATGTTGTGAGTCTGGTTTGTCTATTTCTATGTTTGGCCTGATATGGTTCTCAATCAGAGGCAGGTGTTAGTCATTGTCTCTGATTGGGAACCATATTTAGGTAGCCTGTTTTGTGTTGGGTTTTGTGGGTGATTGTTCCTGTCTCTGTGTTTGTGGCACCAGATAGGGCTGTTTCGGTTTTTCACGTTTCTTGATTTTGTATATTATCCATTTATCATCTTCATGAAAGATGTATAAAGATAACCACACTGCGTTTTGGTCTGCCTCTCTTTCCCCAGAAGAAAACCATTACACAGATGTGTTATTTTATAGTTTTGATGTCTTCCCTATTATTCCACAATGTACAAAATAAAAACTCTTGAATGAGTAGGTATGTCCAAACTTTTGACTGGTACTGTATATCTGCTCTTAGTAGCCAAGGCTATGGCTGCCCCATGTCAATGAAATCAACTTGACATCACAGGCCCTGCCCTACCACAGTCAACACACAGTAATAAAATGGAGCCTACTCCATCATGTGAGCCTACTCACATGAGCAATGCATGGAACCACGTTTATTCTAGGAAAAAGTTATATTTTGAAACGGAGTCCACCAGCGCAATTTGTAGAGTTCTTTGGGCAAAAAATAGGATATTAGAAATGTTGGAATCTGCTCCTTTTGATAGGGTACTCTGTAGGATGATATGGAAGAAGTGCAATTTGTTAAGCTCCTGCCCTTCCTTGTCAATGCACACTGTGCAGGTCATCAGTCTTCATTCTCTATTTGACAATTGTCACCCATCAGACTATTTAATCTTGTTTTTAGGCCACATCTATTATGTCATGACGTTGCCCTCTTTGGGTACAGCAAGCCCCATCCCCCTCTCCCTGCCTCCCCTTGCCTCCTTCAACTAAGCTGCTGTGGTCAGAGAGAGGTCGTATATTCCTGAGGAGAAGACCCTGCCTCATGGCCACACAGTATAAGAGACAGAGTGAATTTTCATAGAGAACAAAGGAATTTCTTCCACCTCACAGAACTTGAGGTTCGAACAAATTTCAGGTTCCGGAGAAGATAAAAAAGATTGGTATAGAATCCAGCTACGAACTGGTCCGTTTGTTACAACTTGGGGAAGCTCATGGGAGATGGTGTGGCCACATTACGATAACGCTGTTTATATAATAGCCTCAGATATGAGGTTTACATAAGATGAATGAGTGAGTATGATACTGTTTACACACTTTTACAATGTGATTCTGGAATGTTTAATGAAGGAAACTCCAATTCCCTTTTGAGTTTAACTAAATCAGAGGACCGCCCCTGAGCTCAGTTAACCACAACAGAGAGAGGAGGGGGAGAGAGACAGACAATTCTACAAAAGAAACAAAATTTTCACCAGCAATCAAGACGACACACTGAGCGTAAATATATATATTGATTGCAATTGTTCCCGAATGAGTGAGCGTTCATGTGCAAAGGATAAGCATTCCAGTTGTTAGAACTATCAACTCTGTAGTGACTTCTCAGCTGACCCCCACTCCATGTTTTGTCCACCAAGCCGCGATGCCGGTTTAGCCCACTAGGGCACATTCCCTTATCATTTCTTGTAACCATATTGACTTTGTTTGTTTATGCATTTCTGTGAATTACTTAGTTAGTAATAAATAAATGATTTAAGACAATTGATGTATGGATGACTCATAGTGAAGACTGGGTTCGTGCAGATAACCAACAATTTCCGATGTTTGGAATGAGACTAACGTGAGTTAAAGTAAATAATTCATTAATCAGAAGACTATTTGATCAGATATAAAATATCTGAAAAGTTATTTCAGGAAATTATATAACTTTGTAATCTGAATATTTTCCTTGGTGCCCCGACTTCCGAGTTAATTACAGTTACATGATTAATCAGTTTGATCGCGTAATACTAATTGCAGAGAATCTTTGATTAAAAACTAAGTCTTCAATTTAATGATAGTACAGACACAACATTAATGACGCCCCGTGTAAGGAATCTAAGAGAGAAATAGACTTTGCTGTGAGGACCTTAATTTGTGCTTAGAAGGGATATTTCTGAACAACAAAGGATTAGCTTGGGTGGGATGCTAAGCTAACAGAGAGGGAACATTTTTCACTTCCTGTGTTCTGTTTAAATTCCTCTGCCTGGCGCAACGGAAGTCCCACCCTTCGTACTTCCGTTTGATTTCAGCATTCTGCATCACTGGTGGTGAAGAATCGCAAGTACATATCTTAAAAGAAGTGTTGGAAATCCAGACGTGGATCACGTTAAAATAATCCAGCAATCTCAATTGCTTGGGTCTCATTCAATTTATTTATTTAAATTGTCGGACATACCTTTCTAGGTTCTTCCAATTAAATGAGACAATTTAAGCTTTGCAATAGTAACCTAGATGAACCAACTTCCCTGGTTAATTTGCATTTTAATTCCCAGATAGCCTAAACAGGTTTGATTATTCATTAATTTTGATCAATCAGTAAAATCTGTTTCTGCAAAGCACAATCAATCAGTCCCGCCTCCAGCGGGAATCCCATATGGTTGTGGCCTGAGGGGAAGGTGTACCATAGTGGTAAATGGCCTGAGGGGAAGGTGTACCATAGTGGTAAATGGCCTGAGGGGAAGGTGTACCATAGTGGTAAATGGCCTGAGGGGAAGGTGTACCATAGTGGTAAATGGCCTGAGGGGAAGGTGTACCATAGTGGTAAATGTACCTAACATTACCTTAATGATAATCCAGCAATCTCAATTGCTTGGGTATTATCGTCTCATTCAATTTATTTATTTAAATTGTCGAACATACCTTTCTAGGTTCTTCCAGTTAAATGAGACACCTTAAACTTTGCAATAGTAACCTAGATGAACCAACTTCCCAGGTTAATTTAAAGTTTTATTCGCAGATAGCCTATCCAGGTATGATTAATCATTATCATTGATTAATTCATTCACGTCCAACTTCCACAGTACTGTACGGTACTGATGATTCATTAACGTCTATAAATAGATTAAAATCATCTTTGCAGCTCCCAATATATTCCAAAACCAAACTTTGGAAAATTAGGAAAAACATGTTTTTCTTTCAAATGTTCGAATAATGTGCAAGCTATCAGAGGGGGTAGTCCCCACTCGCCTGCTAATTAGTGAACCTCCACCCATAAATGGATTGATCTCTGACCTCAGCAGTGATACCAACCCTAATTATGCCATTAGTGGAAAAGCAGACAACAATGCTTTCCAAAATCAACCATCGGGCACAGGCCTCAAAGGTGCTCTCCAGTCTAGCCCTGATGTCTTGCCACCCGAGATTGGCATCTGTCCAATACCGCAGTGCACATCTGAAGCGCGAGCAGGTAATGGTAGACATAAAGGGACAGGTGGAGAGAACCGGGAAACCAATAGCTATGGAACTGCGCTTGAAAACTGAACAATTAAATGTAATTGCAAAAACTTATGACAATGAACAAGCAAAATCGTCTTCTACAGGAACAAAATCATAGGCTACAGGAACAACTCGATTTAGCCAAAACTAAATATGATGATGTCCACGCCAAACTAGATAAATCTGAAGAGTTATCTACAAACAGGAGCGCTCAACTTGATAACATATGCATGCAGTTTTGTTGAAAGTTACTCAGAGTAACACGGTTCTACTCAAAACGCTGCAGACCAAAGACGATCACAATGACAAAGTTGGATGACAAATCAACCGAACTTATTGAAGTCACTGACCAAATGAATGATGAGAGAACTCAGGTGATGAAGATGGAAATATTGATTTCTAAGCAAGCGGAGGAAATCTCATCACTGAATCTATCGCTCCGTACTCAAGACCTCTATCTGCAAACCAATGCAGATAAGTTTGAGACCGAAAGGAGCAAGTGTGACACTCCAATGAGGCAGAATACCACCCTTAGGTACCATCTGGAGGAAGTCAAGAATGGTCACACTCTACAGCGTTACTACCAATCCAAGCAACCGGAGCCCTGTACTCAAAAGAGTAAAGACGATAGGTTTCAAAACTTGCCTCCCTCATGTGTCCCTCAGTCTTCTCCTCTTGGCCATTCAGCACTGAGTAATATTGCGCCTCTTGGCCAACAACAACAAGGCTTGGCTTCTCCTCTTGGCCTTTCCGCCCCAATCTCTCCACAGGATGAAGCCAACCCTCTCCGCCCGCTTGGCGCAGAATACATTGACAAACTCATTAAGAATTACCCCACCTTTGATCCCGTTCCAGGTCAGCCAGACGATCCTGAGATGTTCCTAGCTGACATAGAGGACACGTTGGATGGCTACCCGAACGCTACGGGTTCTGACAGGGTTTACCTGTTGAAGCGAACGTCGAATAGACACGTGACAAGGTTAATTTGTCTACAACGGCAACACATGCTAAATGACTACGCTAAACTTGCCACCGCTTTGAAATTAGAATTCAGTGGTTCTGTGACTCGCAAACACGATAGCTCACTGGCTAACACCGTCAAACAAGCTCGGAATGAACACCCACAAGCTTACTATCATAGGCTTTGTTCAGCTTACTTTGGCCTACTCACTGAAATTCATGTGCAAAGGATTAGCATTACAATTGTTAGAACTATCAACTCTGTAGTGACTTCTCAGTTGACCCCCACTCTCTGTTTTGTCCACCAAGGGCTTCTCTCTCGAGGCCGGTTTAGCCCACTAGGGCACATTCCCTTATCATTTCTTGTAACCATATTGACTTTGTTTGTTTGTTCATGCATTTCTGTGAATTACTTAGTTAAATAAATAATTTAAGACTATTGATGTATGGAATCTTTGATTAAAACAAGTCTTCAATTTAATGACAATAAAGACACGTCAATTATTATGTGTGAAATTAGTTTCAATATAGTTTAGGTGTCGTTTTTCCTGCTGGGCAGGAAACTTCTCTTACAGTTAGAAAATAGACTATCATCTTATTTTAGTATTTACAGTTTTTGCGCTTCTGGATAAATCAATACATTTTCTGACCGATTACAATTTACATTTGGTGTCCTGAGGTTCCTATGGCCTATTTTAACATAATAAATGCATTCATTTAGCAATTTCTAATTTATGGAGTATTTATAAAATGTAAATATCAACCGTCATGGCCATTCTAGTAGGATTGGAATTCTGGAGCTCCGAGTGTTAAGTTACTGGAAAATGCACAGTAACGTCTTAACAGTGCATATCTTGATTCTCACAAGCTCTTACAAAGATTGTAGAATGCGGAGTGGACAAATGAGGTGCTCAACCTTCATCAGCATAATGATAAAACCACTTAAACTGGTAGAACACTTCCACTAACGGTGGGCACAAATGCAATATATTTTAGACCATGCTCCCAAATACGCTGGAGCCCCCGCCAACACATTGCCCCACCTAAATTTGAAAGTGAAGTGTAAGTGTGGTAAACAAGTGATTTTAAAACAATAATACCTTAACCTCTCTGGCCCACCCGACACGCTAGCGTCCCACCTTGCCAACAATAAATGCAAATGCGCTACGTCAAATGCTAATAGCACTCGTTCATTAAAACACACATGCAGGGTACTCAATTCAAGCTACACTCGTTGTGAATCAAGCCAACGAGTCAGATTTGTAAAATGCTTTTCGGCGAAAGCATGAGAAGCTATTATCTGATAGCATGCAACACCCCGAAATACCAGAAGGGGACGTAAACAAAAGAATTAGCGTAGCCGGCGCTACACAAAACGCAGAAATAAAATATAAAACATTCATTACCTTTGACAAGCTTCTTTGTTGGCACTCCTATATGTCCCATAAACATAACAATTGGGTCTTTTTTTCGATTAAATCGGTCCTTGTATACCCAAAATGTCAATTTATGAAGACCGTCAGATCCAGGAAAAATACAGTTTTTAAACGCAACGTTATTTTTTAAAATTAAAAAAGTTGCCTAGAAACTTTGACCATACACTTCAAACTACTTCTGTAATCCAACTTTAGGTATTAGTAAACGTTAATAAACGATCAAATTGATCACGGAGCGATCTGTATTCAATAGGCACAAGTTTGGAAAACGTAGCCAACTTTTCCGGTTCCATTTTTCACAGCTGTGGACCTGAAAACCGGATGTGGCTATTACTCAGATGACCAAGGATTTAGTTGAATCGAAATCACCACACTGGCGACATCATGTGGAAGCTGTAGGAACTGTAATCCCATCCTTAAGTATTTTTCCTTCCAATAGACAATACATAGACTGGCGGATTGATTTTTTCTCCGTCGATTTTGTGATCAGGTTTCCTTGCGATTTTGACCACGGAACTCGTTCTGTTATAGTCACAGACACCATTGAACCAGTTCTAGAAACTTCAGAGTGTTTTCTATGCACACATACTAATCATATGCATATACTATATTCCTGGCATGAGTAGCAGGACGTTGAAATGTTGCGCGATTTTTAACAGAATGTTGAAAAAAGTAGCCCGATCTCTAAAAATACTGTATTGTTACGGCAACTCAGTAAACAGTATCTTACTGTCAAATTACAGGTAATTTTTAACAGTGTCTGCCATAAGCACATCTGAAGTATCCTATAAGTATAAATGTTTAACCTTTTATTGGTTCTACTTGGAATCAGAGGGTTCTTTGTGAAAGGGTTCTAAATGGAACTCAAAAGTGTTCCGCTACAGGGAGATATCAAATTGTTGTACAGTATGTGGCACCCAAAAGGGTTCACCCATAGGGACAAATGATAGAATGTCATAAGATTAGAACCAATAGACAATCTTTATCATACTGTCACGTTGGCATAAATGATTCGGGAGACAGACGCAGGAATGCGTAATAGTTTTTTATTTATTTCTTACCCAAATTACGGCGTGCAGTAAAGGCACCGGAAAAAAGACCAAACAAACACTATACAAAACACAGGGTAGAAACCCAAAACAAAAAAGCGAAGAGTACCTCGAATAAATAACACAATGATTAACCCATGGGATGAGACCCGTAAACATCTGCACAATCCACAATGGCACAAAAGCCAAAACACACAGCACAGAAACTCACACACACCAACGGACATTGTAACAATAATCGACCACCCAATGGAAACCAAAGGGCACATGTATACAAATACAATTAGTGGGAATAGGGGCCAGGTGTGCATAATGAAAGTTCCGGAGAGATCCGTGACAGTACCCCCCTCCCGACGTGCTGCATTAGCAGCGCAACGACATCGGCTTCAAGGATGATCACAGGATCGCAGTGTGGATCGATCATGAACCAACGCTGCTGCCGACATTGCGTTGTCGTCGGTCGGTCCAGTTGCACCTGCCCAAAGTTGCGGCGCCGTTGGACAGACCAATTGCAGTGGCATTGGCCGGACCGGTTGTGGCGGTGTCGGACAGAAAGGTTGTAGCTGCAGAGGTTGACTCGTCGGACTGACCCGTTGTGGCAACGTCTGACAACCCAGTTGCAGCTGCCGAAGTTGCGGCGGCACCGGACGGACCAGTTGCAGCGTCGTCGGATGGGCCATCCCCGCTGTCTCCCTTAACCTGTTGAAACTCTGGGGGCGCTATATCATTTTTGGATAAAAAGACGTGCCCGTTTTAAGCACAATATTTTGTCACAAAAAGATGCTCGACTATGCATATAATTGATAGCTTTGGAAAGAAAACACTCTGACGTTTCCAGAACTGCAAATATATTCTCTGTGCGTGCCCTAGAACGTGAGCTACAGGCAAAACCAAGATGAAACGGCATCCAGGAAATGAGCAGGATTTTTGAGGCTCCGTTTTCCATTGTCTCCTTATATGGCTATGAATGCGAGAGGAATGAGCCTGCCCTTTCTGTCGTTTCCCCAAGGTGTCTGCAGCATTGTGACGTATTTGTAGGCATATCATTGGAAGATTGACCATGAGAGACCACATTTACCAGGTGTCCGCCCGGTGTCCTGCGCCGAAATTGGTGCACAAACCTCAGCTGCAAGTATTTTTCCATGGAATTCAGAGAAGAAAGCAGGCTTCCACGAACGATATATCAATGAAGAGATATGTGAAAAAACACCTTGAGGATTGATTCCAAACAACGTTTGCCATATTATGGAGTTAATTCGGAAAAAGTTTGATGTTGTTGGTGACTGAATTTTCGGTTCGTTTCGGTAGCCAAATGTGATGTACAAAATGGAGCGATTTCTCCTACACAAATATTCTTTCAGGAAAAACTGAACATTTGCTATGTAACTGAGAGTCTCCTCATTGAAAACATCCAAAGCTCTTCAAAGGTTAATGATTTTATTTATTTGGTTTGTGTGTAAATGTTGCGTGCTAAATGCTCCTCAAAATGCTAAGCTAGCTTAGCATACTCTTACACAAATTAGTGAATTGCTATGGTTCAAAAGCATATTTTGAAAATCTGAGATGACAGTGTTGTTAAGAAAAGGCTAAGCTTGAGAGCAGGCGCATTATTTTCATTTTATTTGCGATTTTCAGAAATCGTTAACGTTGCGTTATGCTAATGAGCCTGAGGCTGTATTCACGATCCGGGATCCGGGATGGGGAGTATCAAGAGGTTAATGGTAATTTATTCTGTCACGCTGGTATGAATGATTTGGGAGACAGGCACAGGAATGCGCAATAGTTTATTATTTATTTTACCCACACGGCGTGCCGTGTAAAGGCACAGGGAAAAAGACCGAACAAACACTATACAAAACACAGGGTTGAAACCCAAACAAAAGATGGAGGAGTAACTCAAATAAATAACACAAGCTCACAATGATTAACACACGGGATGAGACCCGTAATCATCTGCACAATCCACAATGGCACAAATGCCAAAACACAGCACAGGTACTCACATGAACCAACAGACATTGTAACAATAATGGACAGTCCAATGGAAACCAAGGGGCACACTTATACAAGTACTAATCAGTGGGAATAGGTGACAGGTGTGCGTAATGAAAGTTCCGGAGGGATCCGTGACGCATACCCACAAATTCAGTGGCGTGGCAGGAACTTCAGGTTACTGGAAACTGAGAGGTTGCGAGTTCAAATCTCAAGTGTGGTTGACTCCCAAGTAATTGTAATTTGCTATTCTACAAAACCATGCCCATCATGAGCATATTTCCTAGCATGCTCTATTGTGGTTAGATTTTCATAATTATTTGTTTCAAAACATGTGTTTTGAATTGACATAATTAATCAATTCATTTATCAACACAAAGATAAATAACATACATTTTTTCTAAACTAATCCAATCTGCTAATTGGACTGCTAATTGTACATGTTACTGAAATGATTGTTCAAGTTTAGATGTGATCCCGCTCTATGTAGCCGACGTGACTAAGACCTTTAAACAGGTCAACATTCACAAGGCTGCTGGGCCAGACGGATTACCAGGACGTGTGCTCCGGGCATGTGCTGACCAACTGGCAGGTGTCTTCACTGACATTTTCAACATGTCCGTGATTGAGTCTGTAATAACAACATGTTTCAAGCAGACCACCATAGTCCCTGTGCCCAAGAACACTAAGGCATCCTGCCTAAATGACTACAGACCCGTAGCACTCATGTCCGTAGCCATAAAGTGTTCTGAAAGGCTCACATCACCACCATTATCCCAGAAACCCTAGACCCACTCCAATTTGCATACCTCCCAAACAGATCCACAGATGATGCAATCTCTATTGCACTCCACACTGGACAAAATGAACATCTATGTGAGAATACTATTAATTGACTACAGCTCCGCGTTCAACACCAAAGTATCCTCAAAACTCATCACTAAGCTAAGGATCCTGGGACTAAACACCTCCCTCTGCAACTGGATCCTGGACTTCCTGACGTGCCGCCCCCAAGTGGTGAGGGTAGGTAGCAAAACATCTGCCATGCTGATCCTCAACACTGGAGCCCCCCAGGGGTGCGTACTCAGTCCCCTCCTGTACTCCTTGTTCACCCACGACTGCATGGCCCGGCACGACTCCAACACCATCATTAAGTTTGCAGACGACACAACAGTGGTAGGCCTGATTGCATCATCTATGGATCTGTTCGGGCGGTATGCAAGACAGCCTGCAGGGAGGTGGTCAGAGACCTGGCCGGTTGGTGCCAGAATAACAACCTATCCCTCAACGTAACCAAGACTAAGGAGATGATTGCGGACTACAGGGAAAAAGAGGACCGAGCACGCCCCCATTCTCATCAACGGGGCTGTAGTGGAGCAGGTTGAGAGCTTCAAGTTCCTTGATGTCCACATCACCAAAAAAATTGAATGGTCCAAACACACCAAGACAGTCATGAAGAGGGCACGACAAAAGCCTATTCACCCTCAGGAAACTAAAAAGATTTGGCATGGGTCCTCAGATCCTCAAAAGCTTATACAACCAGCCGCGACCCGGCCGCGACCGGGAGGTCCGTGGGGCGATGCACAATTGGCCTAGCGTCGTTCGGGTGAGGGAGGGCTTGGTCGGTAGGGATGTCCTTGTCTCATCGCGCACCAGCGACTCCTGTGGCGGGACGGGCGCAGTGCGCGCTAACCAAGGTTGCCAGGTACATGGTGTTTCCACCGGCACATTGATGCGGCTGGCTTCCGGGTTGGATGTGCGCTGTGTTAAGAAGCAGTGCGGCTGGTTGGGTTGTGTATCGGAGGATGCGTGACTTTCAACCTTCGTCTCTCCCGAGCCTGTACGGGAGTTGAAGCGATGAGACAAGATAGTAGCTACTACAACAATTGGATACCACGAAATTGGGAAGAAAAAGGGGTAAAAAAAAATATAAATAAATAAATAAAAGCTTATACAACTGCAACATCGAGAGCACCCTGACCGGTTGCCTCACTGCCTGGTACGGCAACTGCTCGGCCTCCAACCGCAAGGTACTAAGGTACGGCCCAGTACATCACTGTGGTTAAGCTGCCTGCCATCCAGGACCTCTACACCAGGCGGTGTCAGAGGAAGGCCCTAAAAATTGTCAAAGACCCTTGCCACCCCAGTCATAGACTGTTCTCCCTACTACCACATGGCAAGCTGGACCAGAGTGCCAAGTCTAGGACAAAAAGGCTTCTCAACAGTTTATACCCCCAAGTCATAAGACTCCTGAACAGGTAATCAAATGGCTACCAGGACTATTTGCAATGTGTGCCCTGCCCCTTCCAACCCCTCTTTTTCGCTGCTGCTACTCTGTTTATCATATATGCATAGTCACTTTAACTATACATTCATGTACATACTACCTCAATTGGCTCAACCAGAGATTTTTCTTGTTTGTAGGTGACCAAATACTTATTTTCCACCACAATTTGCAAATAAATTCATTAAAAATCCTACAATGTGATTTTCTGGATTTTTTTTCTCCTTTTGTCTGTCATCGTTGAAGTGTACCTATGATGAAAATTACAGGTCTCTCTCATCTTTTTAAGTGGGAGAACTTGCACAATTGGTGGCTGACTAAATACTTTTTTGCCCCACTGTATATACTGTACTCTATATCATCTACTGCATCTTTATGTAATACATGTATCACTAGCCACTTTAAACTATGCCACTGTTTACATACCCTACATTACTCATCTCATATATATATATATATATATATATATACATACATACATACGCTCTAATCGATACCATCTACTGCATCTTGCCTATGCCGTTCTGTACCATCACTCATTCATATATCTTTATGTACATATTCTTTATCCCTTTACACTTGTGTGTATAATGTAGTAGTTGTGGAATTGTTAGGTTAAATTACTCGTTGGTTATTACTGCATTGTCGGAACTAGAAGCACAAGCATTTCGCTACACTCGCATTGACATCTGCTAACCATGTGTATGTGACAAATCAAATTTGATTTGATTTATGAATAAACATTCCGTGTAAAGTGTCTGTTGCTTCCACAGTTCCGTGTAACTGATGATATGAAATTTCATAACTAGAAACACTTGTAGTGTGAGACCATGTAGGTGAATCAGATGACAAGCAGTGCCACACACACGCAACATTGAACATTGACTGTTTAATGGTTCCACAGTGCCTCTAGATTCTACTGTTTCTATGGTTCCCATTGAAAGGCAACAGGTGGCAACAGATGAAGAGAGAGAGAGGGGGCAGTGGGGTGGAAAGGTATAATGGGAAGGAAGTGACTGTACAGGGTGTATGTATGTGTGTGCGTGCGTGCGTGTGTGCGTGCATGCGAGCATGTGCATGTCTGAGTGTCACTGAGATAGAGGTTTAAATAGCAAGGCGATTTATCTTAATTTTTAAAGAGAATACCAATTATCTCATAAGAACAGACTGTCCCTCTTAAGAATGAATACTGGAAGTGGCCCTTAATTAAGTAGAATGATCATTACACAGGTGCACCTTGTGCTGGGGACAATAAAAGGCCACTCAAAAATGTGCAGTTTTGTCACACAACACAATGCCACAGATGTCTCAAGTTTTGAGGGAGCGTGCAATTGGCATGCTGACTGCAGGAATGTCCACCAGAGCTGTTTCCAGAATAATGAATGTTAATTTCTCTACCATAAGACACCTCCAACATTGTTTCAGAGAATTTGGCAGTATGTCCAACCGGCTTCACAATAGCAGACCACGTATAACCACACCAGCCACGTATAACCACACCAGCCCAGGACCTCCACATCCGGCTTCTTCACCTGCGGGATCGTCTGAGACCAGCCACCCGGACAGCTGATGAAACTGAGGAATATTTCTGTTATAAAGCCATTTTGTGGGGGAAAATTCATTCTGATTGGCTGGGCCTGGCACTGGGGAGATTAGGACCTAATTCATTCATTTCAAATAACTGATTTCCTTATATGAATTGTAACTCAGTAAAATCATTGAACTTGTTGCATGTTGCGTTTATACTTTTGTTCAGTATATATCACTGCCAAAGTATTGGCTTGGTGGCCAAAACAATTATCTCCATTGATCAATACGTAAAGATAATTTTAAGGGTCATAAACAGTCAAAATTATGTTTTTCATGACATTGGATGATATTTGAATGCAACCAGATCAAAGTATGATGACCAAAGTATAAAATATGACTGTTGCTTCTACAGTAATAAAGTTTGATCATAAAGTTACTGGTCCCCTCCCCCATGTCAAACACTTGGATTCTGGAGGCTGGATTTTAAGGGGATAGGGGATAGGATATTTTAATACACCAATCTTAACATTATTTTATCTTACCTAATTTAAATAAGTACCGCCTTGTAACCAACATCAGAGAAGGCGTGTTTGTGGAGGGGCGCAGTTTATATAACTAGATAGTTACTCTACTGGTGTAAAATGTAATAGTAGGGTGTCAGCAAATATAATTAAATGTTTCCACTATTCATCTATGGCAGATAGTTGTGTCTGGTGTTAGCTAGTTACTAGCTTGCTCTTCAGCCAGCATGGAATGAAAGGGGGGGAAGGGTTGTTCAAAACTCTGACGCAGTTGTCATGTCAACACATCCGTCAGTGCTGCTGTGAACCGCATCACAAGAAACATGCCAAATGGGAGATGTATAAAAACAAATGACATCATTGATGCAATTTGAATGTTGTTTGAGCTGCTTTGTGTATCACCAAATGTGCTAGAGATGATTTCACTGATATAGGCATTTCAAAGAGCTGTCAGTCAAGGTGAGCTCAAGAATATAAACTCCTCGCCCACTCAGCCTCTATTTTCAAAAATCCAAATTTTAAGCACTTCTATCCCCAACAAATATTATGGGTGATATTTTAGTCACTCAAACGGCTATTATACATGGGAATCAGAATCACTTTTTAGGACATTTAAGAATCCTCTGAAAGGCCAAACTATGTGGATGGAGTTTAAGTCAGGAAATACGTGCGAGTTGTGATTGTTTTGATTAATCTTGTTGTATTTATTGTATTGATATTATTTATTGTGTGTTCATGTTCACAGGGCTCCCTAGCAAATGAGACCCTGGTCTCAATGGTGATCTACCCTGTAGAAATAAGTTACAAAAATGGTTAAAATAATAATGTCATATGTCAAATTAGGAACCACTTTGGCCAATCTGTAGACTAGGAATTGTCAGGCATTATATGCATTTGAGCAAAGATGCAAGATGCATGCATCTCTGGAATACATTGTAAGAGATGTAAAAATAGAGATAGAGAGAAAATGGGTGAGTGAGTGGAGGAAAGAGAGACAGAGAGGGAGATGGATGTCAGCAAGTAGGGGAACACTGCTTGAAGAAAATGAGAACATCCTGGCCTCATTTGGAACAAAAGAGCAGAGAACAATGACAGTTGACATAGTCACTATACTCCTCTAAAGAACTTGCCTTCACTCGGTGTCTTTGAGATGTATTTAGGGCTACAGTCACAGTGAGATACTCTGTGAGATATGAATAGCCTCCATTCATGTTTCAAGTCGGTCTTAAAAAAAGCTGCCAATGGTGATGATCTGCATTCAGCTCCAAGTAAACAACTTTGACTGCTGCTAATAGATCACTGCTGAGAGAAAGAGAAAGAGCCTAAAAGAGAAGCTGACATTTTTTAACAATAACATCTCATATTTTTTTTATTCAACACTGGCAAATGGCTTCTGGCAGCTTCTATACATATTATTTAAAAAATAGTATAGAAATACAATAGTATAGAGTATCTCTCCATTACATTAACCTCAGATCTTAAAGATTTGAAAAACAGAAACTAGACAGAGTTAGGAGAGGGTTGACGGCCACTTCAAACCGATGTCTCTTGCTCTGACGGAGGGTGTCCCTCTCTGATCTCTAACATCTCACTCCTCTAGGGAAACTCCTGAGCTGTGACACCAAACACATGCATCACACACCCAAACATATACACACATACCACACACTCACACATTCCCTGATACCAATGACACTATCATACCGTTTACACACACATATTCACTGACACCTATGAGGTAACATGATAAAAAGAAGGATGAACAGTGTTTTAGGGAGAGGGGCTGAAGCACGTGAGGTGCTTTGATCCTATGAGGGATTTAGAATAATCTAGAGGTCATGGCGGGTTGATCCCAGGGCCATCACTCAGACTAGAGATCACCAAGGTACCACAGATAAGAAGGTTTTAAGTTGTAGTTATTATAGGAATTATAGGACTATTTCTCTCTATTATACCATTTGTATTTCATATACCTTTGACTATTGGATGTTCTTATTGGCACTTTAGTATTGCCAGTGTAACAGTAAGGCTTCCGTTCCTCTCCTCGCCCCTAACTGGGCTCGAACCAGGAACACATCGACAACAGCCACCCTCGAAGCATCGTTACCCATCGCTCCACAAAAGCCACGGCCCTTGCTGAGCAAGGGAAACAACTACTTCAAGTCTCAGTCCAAGTGACGTCACCGATTGAAACGCTATTAACGCACACCCCGCTAACTAGCTAGCCATTTCACATCGTTTACACCAGCCTCGGGAGTTGATAGACTTGAAGTCATAAACAGCTCAAAGCACAGCGAAGAGCTGCTGTCAAACGCACAAAAGTGCTGTTTGAATGAATGCTTACGAGCCTGCTGCTGCCAACCATTGCTCAGTCAGACTGCTCTATCAAATATCAAATCATAGACTTAATTATAACATAATAACACACAGAAATACGAGCCTTTGGTCAATGATATGGTCGAATCCGGAAATCATTTCAAAAACAAAGCGTTTATTCTTTCAGTGAAATACGGAACCGTTCCGTATATTATCTAACTGGTGGCATCCCTAAGTCTAAATATTGCTGTTACATTGTACAACCTTCAACGTTATGTCATATTTATGTACAATTCTGGCAAATGAATTACGGTCTTTGTTAGGAATAAATGGACTTCACACAGTTCGCAACGAGCCAGGCGGCCCAAACTGCTGCATATACCCTGACTGCTTGCACGGAACGGAACAGAAGTGACACAATTTCCCTAATTATAAGAAATTCATGTTAACAGGCAATATTAACTAAATATGCAGGTTTAAAAATATATACTTGTGTATTGATTTTAAAGAAAGGCATTGATGTTTATGGTTAGGTTTGGTGCAACGACAGTGTTAAATCATCACTCATTTGGCGAAGCTGGCTGTGATTCGATAAGAAATTAACAGGCACCACATCGATTATATGCAACGCAGGACACTAGATAAAATCGTAATATCATCAACCATGTGTAGTTAACTAGTGAATATGTTAAGATTGATTGTTTTTTATAAGATACGTTTCATGCTAGCTATCAACTTACCTTGGCTTCTTGCTGCCCTCGCGTAACAGGTAGTCAGCCTGCCATGCAGGCTCCTCGTGGAGTGCAAGGTAAGGCAGGTGGTTAGAGCGTTGGACTAGTAACCGGAAGGTTGCAAAAACAAATCCCCGAGCTGACAAGGTAAAAATCTATCGTTCTGCCCCTGAAAAAGGCAGTTAACCCACCGTTCCTAGGCCATCATTGAAAATAAGAATGTGTTCTTAACTGACTTGCCTAGTGTAAATTAATATATATATATATAAATATATTGTATTTTTAAATCGGATAAATCGGTGTCCCAAAATACCGATTTCCATTCCGATTAATCGGTCGACCTCTAGTACATATACACATGCAGGCAGGCACACACACAAACACGTGCAGGTAGGCACACACACACACACAGGCACTAGGCAGACACACACTCGTACACTAGCCTCACACCTCTGCCAATTTCACTCTAATACGCACAATAAAATTTGATTTGATTTGATTCCTACATTGACATGCACACACACCTCAACATCCCATTTTCACAAAAACACACCCACCCACCCATCCACCCACCACACACACACACACACACACACACACACACACACACACACACCGAGAGAGAGAGTTGCTCTGACCTGTTAACACGCAAGACCGGCCTGACCTCACACAGATCGTGAACAGAAGAAACCCTCTAGCCCATCATGAGTTTAACTCAATTGAGGCAACACATCACAAGGCATTTATACTCACACATAATGATAGCATCCAAAATGGCACCTTATTCCCTTTATAGTGCACTATGGGCCTTGGTCAAAAGTAGTGCCCTGTATAGGGAATACAGTGCCATTTGGGACACAGTATAATGCCTATAGTTCACACATCACTCCAGAACATCACAGATCATGAATGACTAAAGGCCTAATTTTCTTATTAGATTACTAATACTTAAGAGAATAAGGCTTCTCTCTTTAAATAACATTCAGAGCTTAAGTCAAGCTAAAGTCTCCTCTATCTGTTAGATAATAATTAATATAAGAAAATGTATTTTCTGTCAGTTTGATAATGATTCATATGCATTTATGGAATCCTTTGTGTCCCTGTTGGGAGGAATACACATTTCTTTATTGTTTGAATTTTTGGGGTGCATCAAGTTCCCCCTAAAAGTAGCTTGACTCATATCCGTCCCAAATGGCACCCTATACCCTATATCAGTGTTATACAACTGTAGTCCACGAGTACCCCCAACCGTACACATGTTTACTGTAGCCCTGGACAAGCACATTTGATTCAACTTGTCAAATAATCATCAAGCCCTCATTTAATTTAATCAAGTGAGTTTGTCTGGGGCTACCCAAAAAATGTTTGCTGATGGGGGTACCAAAGGACTGAAGTTGGGAAACACTGCCCTATACCAGATCTGGTCAAAAGTAGTGCACTATATAGGGAATAGGCTACAATTTGATCCCTGATAAATACCTTGGTAGCTAGAACAATTAGTCTGTCTGCCACCCATTAAAAACCACAAATGGCATAAATGATTAGTATATACAGTTGAAGTCGGAAGTTTACATACACCTTAGCCAAATACATTTAAACTCAGTTTTTCACAATTCCTGACATTTAATCCTAGTAACAATTCCCTGTCTTAGGTCAGCGAGGATCACCACTTCATTTTAATGTCAGAATAATAGTAGAGAGTGATTTATTTCAGCTTTTATTTCTTGCATCACATTCCAAGTGGGTCAGAAGTTTGGAAGTATGCTTGGGGTCAATGTCCATTTGGAAGACCCATTTGGGACCAAGCTTTAACTTCCTGACTGATGTCTAGAGATGTTGCTTCAATATATCCACATAATTTTCTGACCTCATGATGCCATATATTTTGTGAAGTGCATCAGTCCTACCTGCAGCAAAGCAACCCCATTATGGCCAAACAGTTCTATTTTTGTTTCATCAGACCAGAGGACATTTTTCTAAAACGTATCATCTTTGTCCCCATGTGCAGTTGCAAACCGTAGTCTGGTTTTTAATGGCGGTTTTGGAGCAGTGGCTTCTTCCTTGCTGAGCGGCTTTTTCAGGTTATGTCGACATAGGACTTGTTTTACTGTGGATATAGATGCTTTTGTACCTGTTTCCTCCAGCATCTTCACAAGATCTTTTTTTGTGTTTCTGGATCGATTTGCACTTTTCACCCCAAAGTACATTCATCTCTAGGAGACAGAACGCGTCTCCTTCCTGAGCGGTATGACGGCTGCGTGGTCCCATGGTGTTTATACTTGCGTACTATTGTTTGTACAGATGAACGTGGTACCTTCAGGCATTTGGAAATTGCTCCCAAGGATGAACCAGACTTGTGGAGGTCTACAATTGTTTGGCTGATTTCTTTTGATTTTCCTATGATGCCAAGCAAAGAGGAAGGTAGGCCTTGAAATACATCCACAAGTACACCTCCAATTGACTCAAATTATGTCAATTAGCCTATCAGAAGCTTCTAAAGCTATGACATAATTTTCTGGAATTTTACAAGCTTTTTGAAGGCACAGTCAACATAGTGTATGTAAACTTCTGACCCACTGGAATTATGATACAGTGAATTATAAGTTAAATAATCTGTCTGTAAAGAATTGTTGGAAAAATTACTTGTGTCATGCACAAAGTAGATGTCCTAACCGACTTGCCAATACTATAGTCTGTTAACAAGAAATTTGTGGAGTGGTTGAAAAATGTGTTTTAATGACTCCAACCTGAGTGTATGTAAACTTCTGACTTCAACTGTATAAACAAAAAGATTAGTTTCAATTAAAGTCAAAAGGTTTGACAGCAATGCCACATAAAATTCAAGTCAATTGGGAACAGATCTGTAATGTTCCAATACTTTGGCATGGGGTCTATGAATTGATATATAAAAATACAACTGACACATCAACCAGTTTGTTTAAATTTTAAATATCATATAAAAGATTTGCTACAAAACGAATGCCTAATATATGGGACATTGAACGGTCAGCCTTGTGCAGACTCTGCTACGCGGAAACAGAATCAATAGGACATCTCTTCTGGTAATGTTTATTGGTGGGTCGCTTTTGGAGTCAGGTTCAGGAATGGTTATTATGTCCTAATATGAGGGTTCAGAAGGACCTGCATGGTTATTATGTCCTAATATGAGGGTTCAGAAGGACCTGCATGGTTATTATGTCCTAATATGAGGGTTCACAAGGACCTGCATGGTTATTATGTCCTAATATGAGGGTTCAGAAGGACCTGCATGGTTATTATGTCCTAATATGAGGGTTCAGAAGGACCTGCATGGTTATTATGTCCTAATATGAGGGTTCACAAGGACCTGCATGGTTATTATGTCCTAATATGAGGGTTCACAAGGACCTGCATGGTTATTATGTCCTAATATGAGGGTTCACAAGGACCTGCATGGTTATTATGTCCTAATATGAGGGTTCAGAAGGACCTGCATGGTTATTATGTCCGAATATGAGGGTTCAGAAGGACCTTCAAATGGGATCTGAAAAACCATGATCATTCAACGGGAAAAATAATAATTTTTAATAATAATTTTTATGGCAATATCGGTAGAAAAGTTACAAATAGGCAGGTTCAAGACCCTCGTAACACATCACAGTAAAATAGAGGGCTCTATTGCAAAAGGTATTGTACTGGGAAAGATGGGTTTGTCTGTGGACATGGGGGGGTTGGAGTTAAGATCAGAATGAATAGTGGATTGGCCACTGTGGGTGAAAGTACAGCCCTTGAAGAAAGAGGAATTTAGGAATAAATTTATACATTCTTTTTCATCACACTCTCTTATATCTTTATTGATTATTTCTATATTTTTTTGTCTCTCACGCTCCCTTTTTTTCCATCCCACTCTTTCTTTTTCCATTCCAGTCCACCTTCCATCTCTATCTTTCTTCCCTTGCTGTTTCTTTCCCTCTCCATCTCTATTTTTCAGCCCACTCTTTCGTCTATATCCTCACATTTCCAGGCAGAGAATATCCTGCAATAATTGGCTGTTGAGACTGTTCTGTTCAGTTTAATTTACAGTTTTTTTCTAATTGCTTAGGCACGATCTTTGAAACTATAGGCTATTTTTGCAAAACTCTACACACTAACCACAAAACCTTACACCAAACCAGCAAAACATTATACAGCTCTTGCAAAAGCAAACAATTCTTGCAAAACTCTTCAAATTCTTAAAAACATTTTTTTTGCGTCAATACAGTACACACAAACCATAATTTGAATAAGCACACGAAGCACCAACTACACACTGATAGTATACATGAAAAACACTTTTTCTGTGTGCAGGGCATAGCAGTTTGCAATAAAGTTTTGTCATACATTTACATTTACATTTAAGTCATTTGGCAGACGCTCTTATCCAGAGCGACTTACAAATTGGTGAATTCACCTTATGCATGTAGTAAACACACAAACACACAGGTATCCAAATGTGTAAAGTATGGATGTGTATTCCGAACATAACACACTATCTCTGCCAAGTCATCGCCATTTTACCTGCTGTTGTTGTGTTAGCTGATTAGCTGTTGTTGTCTCACCTGTTATTTTAGCTAGCTCTCCCAATCAACACCTGCGATTACTTTATGCCTCACTGTATGTCTCTCTCAAATGTCAATATGCCTTGTATACTGTTGTTCAGGTTAGTTATCATTGTTTTAGTTTACAATGGAGCCCCTAGTTCCACTCTTCATACCTCTGATACCTCCTTTGTCTCACCTCCCACACATGTGGTGACCTCACCCATTACAACCAGCATGTCCAGAGATACAACCTCTCTTATCATCACCCAGTGCCTGGGCTTACCTCCGCTGTACCCGCACCCCACCATACCCCTGTCTGCGCATTATGCCCTGAATATATTCTACCATGCCCAGAAATCTGCTCCTTTTATTCTTTGTCCCCAACGCTCTAGGTGACCAGTTTTGATAGCCTTTAGCCGCACCCTCATACTACTCCTCATCTGTTCCGCGGGTGAAGTGGAGGTAAACCCAGACCCTGCATGTCCCCAGCCACCCTCATTTGTTGACTTCTGTGATCGAAAAAGCCTTGGTTTCATGCATGTTAACATCAGAAGCCTCCTCCCTAAGTTTGTTTTACTCACTGCTTTAGCACACTCTGCCAACCCTGATGTCCTTGCCGTGTCTGAATCCTGGCTTAGGAAAGCCACCAAAAATTCTGATATTTCAATACCCAACTATAACATTTTCCGTCAAGATAGAACTGCCAAAGGGGGAGGAGTTGCAGTCTACTGCAGAGATAGCCTGCAAAGTAATGTCATACTTTCCAGGTCCATACCCAAACAGTTCGAACTACTAATTTTAAAAATTACTCTCTCCAGAAATAAGTCTCTCACTGTTGCCGCCTGCTACCGACCCCCTCAGCTCCCAGCTGTGCCCTGGACACCATTTGTGAATTGATCGCCCCCCATCTAGCTTCAGAGTTTGTTCTGTTAGGTGACCTCAACTGGGATATGCTTAACATCCCGACAATCTAAGCTAGACGCCCTCAATCTCACACAAACCTCACACAACCCTAAATATGTTAACAAGGGCACCCTCATAGACGTTATCCTGACCAACTGGCCCTCCAAATACACCTCTGCTGTCTTCAACCAGGATCTCAGCGATCACTGCCTCATTGCCTGTATCCGCTATGGGTCCGCAGTCATGCGAACTTGTTCTCAACTAGCCTACCTGGTTAAATAAAGGTGAAATAAATAAAATAAATAAAAAACGACCACCCCTCATCACTGTCAAACTCTCCCTAAAACACTTTCTTTTCGACCTGGCCCGGGTATCCTGGAAGGATATTGACCTCATCCCATCAGGTGAGGATGCCTGGTCATTCTTTAATAGTAACTTCCTCACCATCTTAGATAAGCATGCTCCGTTCAAAAAATGCAGAACTAAGAACAGATATAGCCCTTGGTTCACTCCAGACCTGACTGCCCTCGACCAGCACAAAAACATCCTGTGGCGGACTGCAATAGCATCGAACTGTTCAGGGAAGTCAGGAACCAATACACGCAGTCAGTCAGGAAAGCAAAGGCCAGCTTTTTCAAGCAGAAATTTGCATCCTGTAGCTCTACCTCCAAAAAGTTCTGGGACACTGTGAAGTCCATGGAGAACAAGAGTACCTCTTCCCAGCTGCCCACTGCACTGAGGCTAGGTAACATGGTCACCACCGATAAATCCATGATAATCGAAAACTTCAACAAGCATTTCTCAACGGCTGGCCATGCCTTCCTCCTGGCTACTCCAACCTCGGGCCAACAGCTCCCCACCCTCTATTTCTGAAACTATCCACCACCATTGTCACAACCCCTATTACCAGCCTGTTCAACCTCTCTTTCATATCATCTGAGATCCCCAAGGATTGGAAAGCTGCTGCAGTCATCCCCTTCTTCAAAGGGGGAGACACCCTGGACCCAAACTGTTACAAACCTATATCCATCCTGCCCTACCTATCTAAGGTCTTCGAAAGCCAAGTCAACAAACAGATCACTGACCATCTCGAATCCCACCGTACCTTCTCCGCTGTGCAATCTGGTTTCCGAGCCGGTCACGGGTGCACCTCAGCCCGCTCAAGGTACTAAACGATATCATAACCGCCATCGATAAAAGACAGTACTGTGCAGCCGTCTTCATCGACCTGGCCAAGGCTTTCGACTCTGTCAATCACCATATTCTTATCGGCAGACTCGGTTTTTCTAATGACTGCCTTGCCTGGTTCACCAACTACTTTGCAGAATGAGTTCAGTGTGTCAAATCGGAGGGCATGTTGTCCGATCCTCTGGCAGTCTCTATGGGGGTGCCACAGGGTTCAATTCTCGGGCCGACTCTTTTCTCTGTATATATCAAGGATGTTGCTCTTGCTGCGGGCGATTCCCTTGCTACATATTCATCGCCAGACCCACTGGCTCTAGGTCATCTACAAGTCCATGCTAGGTAAAGCTCCACCTTATCTCAGTTCACTGGTCACGATGGCGACACCCACCCGTAGCACACGCTGTATCTCACTGATCATCCCTAAAGCCAACACCTCATTTGGCCGCCTTTCCTTCCAGTTCTCAGCTGCCTGTGACTGGAACGAATTGCAAAAATCGCTGAAGTTGGAGACTTTTATATTTCCCTCACCAACTTTAAACATCTGCTATCTAAGCAGCTAACCGATCGCTGCAGCTGTACATAGTCCACCGGTAAATAGCCCACCCAATTTACCTACCTCATCCCCATACTGTTTTTATTTATTTACTTTTCTGCTCTTTTGCACACCAGTATCTCTACCTGCACATGACCATCTGATCATTTATCACTCCAGTGTTAATCTGCTAAATTGTAATTATTCGCCTACCTCCTCATGCCTTTTGCACACAATGTATATAGACTCTTTTTCATTTTTTTGGTGTTATTGACTTGTTTCTTGTTTACTCCATGTGTAACTCTGTGTTGTTGTCTGTTCACACTGCTATGCTTTATCTTGGTGAGGTCACAATTGTAAATGAGAACTTGTTCTCAACTAGCCTACCTGGTTAAATAAAGTTGAAATAAAAAAAATATATATAAAAAAATCAATACAAATAAGGGGGAAAAGGTTTTTTATTCAAATGTTCTAACACTCCTCAAACAACAAAAGGCGAAATAGTGTAGCAATGTAGAGACCAATATTAACAGTTTTGCTAGAAGTGTGTTATTAAATTGCAAACTGAGTGTAAAGCAGTGAGTTGTGTTTACAGTTTTGCAAAAAGTGTGTTAAAAAATGACAAATTGAGTGTAAAGCAGAGAACGTGCATTCAGTTTGGCACACTTGGTAAATGCATTGGTTACAAGTGTTAATGGTTTCAGAGATAGTGCTTCAATAATCACTTTTAGTGTTTAAGCATTCAGAAACGAAAGTAATTTGATAGGAATTCACTACGAAGCTGCTCCCTCTTGATGTTAGAAAGAAAAATGTATATTTCCTGCAATTCTACACATTTTGCCATGGGGTGTAGAAAAATGTTGCAGTTTTAAAGGCCTAGTGCAGTCAGGAATGTGATTTTCCTGAGTTTTATATACACTGAGTGTACAAAACATTAGGAACACCTTACTAATATGGAGTTGCACCCCCTTTTGCCCTCAGAACAGACCCAATTCACCAGGACATGGAGTCTACAAGGTGTCAAATGCATTCAGCTGGGATGCTGGCCCATGTTGATGCTGATGCTTCCCACAGTTGTGTCAAGTTGACCAGATGTACTTTGGGTGGTGGACCACTCTTGATACACACGGGAAACTGTTGAGAGTGAAAAACCCAGCAGTGTTGCATTTCGTGAGACAAACCGTTCGCCTGGCCCCTACTACCATACCCTGTTCAAAGGCACTTAAATATTTTGTCTTGCCCATTCACCCTCTAAATGAGACACACACAATCCATGTGTCAACTGTATGAAGGGTTAAAAATCCTTCATTAACCTGTCTCCTCCCCTTCATCTCCACTGATTGAAGTGGATTTAACAAGTGACATCAACAAGGGATTCACCTGGTCAGTCTGTCATGGAAAGAGCAGGTGCTCCTAATGTTAGGTACTTAATTATTACACCGAAATTATTTGATATCAGCCTCCCGAGTGGCGCACTGTTACTACAGACTCGGTTCGATCCCGGGCTGTGTCGCAGTGAGACCCATGAGGCGGTGCACAATTAGCCTAGCGTCGTACTGGGTTAGGAGAGGGTTTGGCCTCCTGGGATGTCCTTGTCCCGTTGTGCTCTAGCGACTCCTGAGGTGGGCCGGGCACAGTGCATGCTGACACGGTCACCAGGTGAAGCTGTTTCCTCTGATTGGTGAGGCTGGCTTCTGGGTTAAGCAAGCAGTGCAGCTTGGCAGGGTTGGGTTTCGGAGGATGTATGGCTCTCGATTACTACTAATCACAATTTGATATTGAGATAAAAACAGCTGCATTGGACCTTTAAAGCAAGGTTTCTGCAATTCTACAAATGTTGTAATGACTGTTAATATGATATCTGAGTGAGAATGACTAACAGCATCAATGAGGACCTCCTGGAGGTAGGGCACCTGGGCACGTGCCCTGCGAGCCCAGTTGGTATTCTACAAGTTAAGACAACTGGCTAGACTACCTACCAATCTAAAAAGTCTTAGCTGAAATGGCTACTTGAGTGACATAAGAGAAAATCTGCTGATGCACAACCACATTTTGAAATTGCACCTGATGTATTCTACTATTTTTACTCTCAATAGTAAGTTGAGACCCCTCCCTCCCTCCGTCTGTGTGTGTGTGTGTTTGATAAGGTGAGGATATGTATGATTGCATATTGGATTCCCACAGTGTGAATGCTTGATCAAGACCCTGATGTTCCCTGAAGTACGCTTTGTCTGTGTGTGTGTGGGTGGATGGATGGTGGATGGAATGACTACCATTGATTATCAGGAGACGTGGAAATAAAACACAAACACACAGAAACACACACACACAATTTATAAGCTAGGGGAAAGGTGTTTGTTTAGCTTAAATGCATAGCTACGTTCTAAAAACCATGAGAACGTCAAAATACATTTACGTGTAATTTTCAATTAGGTTACCACTTTAAAAAGCAGCGTTCATCTAGGTCAGGGCTCTCCAACCCAGTTTCTGGAGCGATATTCACTCTAACCCTAATCTAGCGCACCTGATTCTAGTAATTAGCTGGGGTTGAAACCTAAACCTACAGAAGAGTAGCTTTCCAGGAACAGGGTGGAAAGCCCAGATCTAGGTAGAGTCAGTGACAGTAAATGTTAAAATTAACAAACTAAAACCACCTGGTCGCCATGACTGCAGGTCTGGCAATGAATCATCAGAGGGAGCGATATAAAAGAGAGAGAGAACAAACATGTTGAATGCTTGTGAGAAAAAGAGACAGGGTAGGGAATTTCGGCAATCACAAATTTCGGCGATCACTTTAGAATCTCAGAGTGGCTTTAGGTAATTTCATAAAGATGTTATAATGTAACATATATGGATCAACACTTTAATTATGCATCCAGACGCAACATGTAAAGTGTTGGTCCCATGTTTCATGAGCTTAAATAAAAGATCCCAGAAATGTTCCATCTGCACAAAAAGCGTATTTCTCTAAAGTTTGTTGCACAGATTTGTTTACTGCCCTGTAAATTAGAATTTCTCCTTTGCCAAGATAATCCATCCACCTGACAGGTGTGGCATATCAAGAAGCAGATTAAACAATATGCTCATCACACAGGTGCAACTTGTGCTGGGGACAATAAAAGGTCTGTCACATGGAATTGACGCTGGAGAGACGAAGCAGGTACGGGGAGTAATAAAACATTTAATATATAACGGACATGAAATGAGACAGGAACAGCGAACAGGTAACACAAACCAAAAAAACAATTGATGCAAAAGCGGGGAACAGAGCTTGGGAATTGACAAATATAGGTGAGGTAATAACAGGTGATGAGTGAATCCAGGTGTGTCCAATATTGCTGATTTGCATGACGAGGGAAGGCAGGTGTGTGTAATGGATGATAGGACTGCACGATGCAGTGCAGCCTGGCGCCCTAAAGCGCCAGGGGGGGAAGAGCGGGAGCAGACGTGACTGTACCCCCCCTCTAGGGGTGTCACCCGGTGTCCCACCTGGGCGAACTGGGCGAGACATGGGCACTGGGCAAGCCGGTTGGGGCGTGGAAGCCCAACGAACCGGCAGGAGCGCGAGAACCTCACGAGCCGGCTACGGCATGGAAGCCCGACGATCCAGCTGAGGCAAGACGCCTGTCGACCCCGCTGCAGAGAGGGAGCCCGAAGATCCGGTGGAGTGTGACGTGGGATGGGAAGCTGCCGAGCCAACCGAGGCAAGGAACCTCTCGAGCCAGCCAGGGCATGAAAGCCCGACGGGCTGGCTTAGGCACCCCCGGTTCCATTGGCGGCGGAATCCACCCCGACATCACCAACAAAACAAAAAACAAACAAAAATACTCCTGGACCGGGCTGGACGAACAAGATCTGACGATCCGGCTGTGGCCCGACGTGGGATGGGCGCCATCCGAGCCAACCGGGGCAAGGAAACCTCTCTATTTAGACATTTTGGCAAATTGAAAAAAAAGAAGAAAAGAAAACGGATATATTGCATTTACATAATTATTCAGACCCTTTACTAAATTTGTTGAAGCACCTTTGGCAGTGATTACAGCCTAGAGTCTTCTTGGGTATGACGCTATAAGCTTGGCACACCTGTATTTGGGGATTTCTCTTAATCTTCTCTGTAGATACTCTCAAGCTTGTCAGGTTGTATGGGGATTGTCGCTGCACGGCTGTTTTCAGGTCTCCCCAGAGATGTTCGGGCTCTGGCTGGGACACTCAAGGACATTCAGAGACTTGTCGCAAAGCCCCTGCTATGTTGTCTTGGCTGTATGCTAAGGGTTGCTGTCCTGTTGGAGGGGACCTTTGCCACAGTCTGAAGTCCTGAGCGCTCTGTAGCAGGTTTTCATCAAGGATCTTTGCTCTGTTCATCTTTCCCTCGATCCTGACTCATCTCTCAGTCCCTGCCGCTGAAAACCATCCCCACAGCATGATGCTGCTACCACCATGCTTCACCATAGGGATGGGGCCAGGTTTCCTCCTGACGTGATGCTTGGCATTCAGGCCAAAGGGTTCAATCTTGGTTTCATCAGACCAGAAAATCTTGTTTCTCATGGTCAGAGTCCTTTATGTGTCTTTTGGCAAAGTCTAAGTGGGCTGTCATGCTCCTTTTACTGAGGAGTGGCTTCTGTCTGGCCACTCTACCATAAATACCTGAATGGTGGAGTGTTGCAGAGATGGTTGTCCTTCTGGAAGGTTCTCTCAACTCCACAGAAGAACTCTGGAGCTCTGCCAGGATGACCATCGGGTTCTTGGTCACCTCCCTGACCAAGGCCCTTCTCCCCCGATTGCTCAGTTTGGCCGGTCGGCCAGCTCTAAGAAGATTCTTGGTGGTTCCAAACTTCTTCAATTTAAAAATGATGGAGGCCACTGTGTTCTTGGGGACCTTCAACGTTGCAGAAATGTTTTGGTACCCTCCCCCAGATCGGTGCTGTCAGGACCCGGTTTCGAACCTGGGTCTCCGGAGTGAGAAACAGTCACTTAACCAACTGAGCCACGAATAGACAGCAGAACCCAGAAGATGAGGCAGACACAGCAGTACTTAAGACAGTGTATTTAATAAAGAAAAACTCCTAAAATAAAAAATGGCAAATCCAAAAGGTGGTAGGTAAAACACAAAAAAAAACCTAAAAAGAAACTCACTAAAACTAAACAAAAACAAAAAACAGAATACTACAAGAACTTCACCCGGAATCGACAAGAGCACACAGAACACTAGGGCAGGGTGCCAACATACAAACACAGAGCACAGAACTGAGGGAAACAAAGGGTTTAAATACAATCAGGGGAAACGAGACACAGGTGCAAACAATAATGGGGATCAAGGGAAAAACACAGGGACAAAAAGCACAATGGGGACATCTACTGACAAAAACACGGAACAACCCTGGCCAAATCCTGACAGAATCCCTCCCCTAGGAACGGCTCCTGACGTTCCTACCAGCTCTCTCAGGGTGGAGGACCCTGAACTGACGAATGAGGTCAGGGTCCAGGATGTCTTTGGCAGGAACCCAGGAGCGCTCCTCAGGACCGTAGCCTTCCCAGTCCACCAGATACTGCCAGGACCGCTGCACCCGGCGGGAATCCAGTATCCGGTGGACGGTATAAGCCGGCTGGCCTCCAATGACACGAGGCGGAGGGGAGGTCTGTCTGCCGGGACAAGGGGAGAAAAAACAACAGGTTTTAACAAAGACACATGAAATGTGGGATTAATCTTAAGGGATCTGGGTAAGTGTAGGCGATAAGAAACTGGGTTAACTCTCCTGGCAACCTTGAAGGGACCGATGTATTTTTGGGACAGCTTGCGAGACTCCACCCGTAGAGGTAAGTCTCTTGTGGAGAGCCAGACTCTCTGGCCGGGGCGCAGGGTAGGCCCGGGACGGCGACGCCTGTTGGCTTGTTGTTGATACCTCTGTGAGGAACGCATCAGATTAAGACGGGTCTTCCTCCACATAAGCCGACAGCGTCTGACGAATCTCAAGGCTGAAGGCACTCTGACTTCTGCCTCCTGGTCCGGGAACAATGGAGGAGCATAGCCAAACTGACACTCGTGCGGGGACATACCAGTGGAGGAGGAGCGCAAGGTGTTGTGCGCGTATTCGGCCCAAACAATAAAGGATGACCATGTGGACGGGTTGTCACGAGTCATACATCGGAGGGTGGTTTCCAGCTCTTGATTCATCCTCTCTGTTTGGCCGTTGGACTCCGGATGGTACCCTGAAGATAGACTGGCAGAAGCCCCCATGAGTTGGCAGAAGGCCTTCCAAAACCTTGAGGCGAACTGGGGACCTCTGTCAGAAACCACATCTTGAGGAATGCCGAAGACTCGGAACACATGATTAATTACCAACTCAGCCGTTTCCTTGGCAGAAGGTAACTTAGTCAGAGGGACGAACCTGGCCGCCTTTGAAAACCTGTCGATTATGACTAGGATAGTAGTATTGCCATGGGATGGAGGAAGTCCAGTAATAAAGTCCAATGATATATGGGACCAGGGTCTGTGGGGAACAGGTAAAGGGTGAAGGAGTCCTTGAGAGCGGAGGTGAGAAGATTTGCCCTGGCAGCACACGGGGCAGGCATTGACGAAAGTGGCAACGTCTTCTCTTATGGTAGGCCACCAGAACTTACGCTGGATGAACTCCAAGGTGCGACCTACGCCCGGATGACAGGTGAGGCGAGAGGAGTGCCCCCACAGAAGGACCTGAGTCCTCACTGCCTTGGGGACAAACAACCGATTGGCAGGACCTCCTTTAGGGTCCGGTTCGCTAGCTTGAGCACGTCTCACGGTATCCTCAACTTGCCACGAGATCGGAGCCACAATCTTAGCAGCAGGAAGGACAGGCATGTCCGTGTCATCTCGAATGGCAGGAGCGTAGACTCGGGACAGGGCATCCGGTTTGAGATTCTTCGACCCGGGCCGATAGGTGAGGATAAACTGGAATCGATTGAAGAAAAGAGACCATCTAGCTTGTCTAGAGTTCAATCGCTTCGCCTGCTGGATATACTCCAGATTCTTGTGGTCCGTAAGCACTTGAAACGGGTGAGAAGCCCCCTCGAGCCAGTGTCTCCATTCCTTCAATGCCATCTTAACCGCTAGGAGTTCACGATCCCCCACATCGTAGTTCCTCTCAGTCGGGGTAAGCCGGTGTGAGAAGAAAGCGCACGGATGAAGCTTCTTGTCTTCACCCCTCTGAGACAGGACAGCTCCAACACCAACCTCTGATGCGTCTACCTCCACCACAAATGGTTCATCCGTAGTCGGTAGTATCAGGATGGGAGCAGAGAGGATGCGCTGCTTGAGTCCTTGGAAGGCCGTCTCAGCTTCTCTTCCCCAAGAAAACCTTGCATTGCCACCTTTGGTTAAAGCTGAGAGAGGAGCTGCCACCAAACTGAAGTTCTTGATGAACTTGCGGTAAAAGTTTGTGAAGCCCAGGAAACGCTGAACATCCTTAACGGATTTGGGGGTGGGCCAATCCGCTACCGCCCCTACCTTCCTAGGGTCCATTTGGATTCGACCGGGTTCCACTACAAATCCCAGGAATTGTACTCGGGATGAATGGAATTCACATTTTTCCGGCTTAACGTACAGATGGCTGTCCAGGAGGCGTTTGAGTACTTGTCTGACATGCTTAGTGTGTTCTTGAAGGGAGCTCGAAAAGATGAGGATGTCATCCAAGTAAACGAACACAAATATGTTAAGCATATCCCTAAGCACATCGTTTATGAGCGCTTGGAACACCGCTGGGGCGTTGGTCAGGCCGAAGGGCATCACCAAGTATTCATAGTGACCAGTAGGCGTGTTGAAAGCGGTCTTCCACTCGTCACCAGGTCTGATCCGCACAAGATGGTATGCGTTCCGCAGGTCAAGCTTAGTGAAAACAACTGCTTCCTGGAGCAGCTCGAAGGCTGTGGCCATAAGGGGTAGCGGGTAACGGTTACGGACGGTTATGTCATTGAGTCCCCGGTAGTCGATGCAAGGACGTAACCCACCGTCCTTCTTGGCCACAAAGAAGAACCCTGCTCCCGCCGGGGAGGTGGATGGACGCATGAGGCCTGCTTCCAGAGAGTCCTTGATATAGGTATCCATAGCAGCTCGTTCGGGTGGAGATAGGGAAAAGATCCGACCCCTGGGGGGCAAGTGCCCGGAAACAGGTCGATGGGGCAATCGTAAGATCTATGGGGTGGTAGCATGGTGGCCCTCTGTTTGCTAAACACCAGTTTGAGGTCATGGTAACACTCGGGAACTCGGGTCAGATCGATGGATTCTAAAGACTCGGGAGTAGAACTCGGGGAATTCTGGAAAATACAAGTAGCTTGGCACGTAGGACCCCACTGCTTGATAGTACCCACAGACCAGTCGATGTGAGGGTTATGGCTGTGAAGCCAGGGGTATCCAAGGACGAGAGGGAACTCGGAACAGGAGATCAAATGAAAGTTCATCAATTCCTGGTGTTGTGAAACTGAAAGTCTCAAGGAGGTAGTGACATGAGTGACAAGTCCAGATCCCAAAGGGCTTCCATCCAATGTAGTAACCCTCATGGGGTCACTTAGAGGTTCAGAGGGAACGCCATTCTTCTTCGCCCAGACACCATCCATGAAGTTACCTGCGGCTCCAGAGTCTACCAAGGCTTGAAGGTGAAGCTTGTGGTTGTCCCAGGAGAGGGTGACTGGAATGAGCAGACGGGAGTTGGACGGATGGGAAGAGGTTATGTTTCCCGTTACAGTTCCCCCCGGTCTGTACGGGACAGAGCGTTTCCCTGGAGCCTGGGACACGTGGAACGGAAATGGCCCGGTTTGCCGCAATATAGACAGCGTCGCTCCCTCATCCGGCGGTCTCTCTCAGCCTGGGAGATGTGTCCAATCTGCATGGGTTCCGGTGGAGCCAGTGATGATAAAGGTGGGGACTCGGAGCTGGGACTGAAAGGGGCTAGAGGTCTACGGTTGAGTTCTCTCTCTCTCAGACGCTGGTCAATGCGTGAGGCCAACTTGATCAGGGACTCGAGATTGTCCGGTGGTTCCCGAGTGGCCAGTTCATCTTGGATAGTGTCGGAAAGGCCTTTCAGAAAGCACACCGTGAGCGCCTCGTTGTTCCAGCCACTCGCTGCTGCCACCGTGCGGAACTGGAGGGCATAGTCCGTCACGCTGCGCCAACCTTGATGGAGAGTCAGGAGCTGTTTGGCTGAGTCAGAACCACTGCTTGGGCCTTGAAACACTCGTTTGAATTCCTCAGCAAAGGCAGAGTAGCTGGCACAGCAGGAACTATGGGCATCCCACACAGCAGTAGCCCAGGCCAGGGCTTTTTCCGACAGCAGGGTGATGATATATGCGATCTTAGACCGGTCGGTGGGAAATGACGAGGGTTGCAGCTCAAAGGAGAGAGAACATTGAGTGAGAAACCCTTTACAAGCACTTGGATCACCTGAGAACCGTTGGGGAGGTGGAAGACGAGGTTCAGCCAGGGGGTTAACTGCCATGGGTACGTGAACTTGAGGTACTGGGACGGGAACTGTTGCCGGGGTAAGTCGATCAGATACTTGCTTAATGGAAGTCAGCATCTCCGACAGAAGATGAGAATGTCTAGCCATTAAGGCCTCTTGCTGAACCAGGGCGGCTTCGTGGCGTTGGACAGTCTCCTGGTGGTGGGACAGCGTGGCAAAAAGGTCCTGGGAACTGGCTGCCTCTGGGTTCATTTTTGGCTCTGTGTTTCTGTCAGGACCCGGTTTTGAACCTGGGTCTCCGGAGTGAGAAACAGTCACTTAACCAACTGAGCCACGAATAGACAGCAGAACCCAGAAGATGAGGCAGACACAGCAGTACTTAAGACAGTGTATTTAATAAAGAAAAACTCCTAAAATAAAAAATGGCAAATCCAAAAGGTGGTAGGTAAAACACAAAAAAAAACCTAAAAAGAAACTCACTAAAACTAAACAAAAACAAAAAACAGAATACTACAAGAACTTCACCCGGAATCGACAAGAGCACACAGAACACTAGGGCAGGGTGCCAACATACAAACACAGAGCACAGAACTGAGGGAAACAAAGGGTTTAAATACAATCAGGGGAAACGAGACACAGGTGCAAACAATAATGGGGATCAAGGGAAAAACACAGGGACAAAAAGCACAATGGGGACATCTACTGACAAAAACACGGAACAACCCTGGCCAAATCCTGACAGGTGCCTTGAAATAATCCTGTCTCAGAGCTCTGCGGTCAACTAATTCGACCTCGTGGCTTGGTTTTTTTCTCTGACATGCACTGTCAACTGTGGGACCTTATATAAACAGGCGTGTGCATTTCCAAATCATGTCCAATCAATTTAAAATTGACCACAGGTGGACTCCAATCAAGTTGTGGAAAGATCTAAATGATGATCAATGGAAACAGGAGCACCCGAGCTCAATTTTGAGCCTCATAGCAAAGGGTCTGAATACTTATGTAAATAAGGTTTTTGTTGTTTATTTTTAATACATTTGCAAAAATGTCAAAATCTGTTTTCGCATTGTCATTCTGGGGTATTTTGTGTAGATTGATGAGGATTTTTTTTTTTTTTTACATTTAATCCATTTCAGAACAAGGCTGTAACATAAAATGTGGAAAAAGGAAAGGGGTCTGAATTCTTTCCCGAATGTAATGTATCTGTATTCCCAGTCATGTGAAATCCATAGATTAGAGCCAAATTAATTTATTTCAATTGACCGATTTTGCTTATTTGAACTGTAACTCAGTAAAATATTTGAAATTGTTGCATGTTGCGTTTATATGTTTGTTCAGTATAGTTTGAAGTAATGGATATCACATAACAAGAGGTGCTCAAATAAACATAGCTTCAAGTAATGGGAGTAAATAGCATTCTGCATAGTAGTACAGTGTGTGACATTTTGAAAATGTAGTCATCAAAGATTGGATTAGGGCTGTCCCCGACAACAACAAAAAAAATGTTGACTGAGAGACATCTGTTCTTTCGACCAATTGATTGGTCGAAATCATAAAAAAGGTATTTTTCTATATACTGTACAGACAGACCCTATTTTTGAATAAAATCATCTATATGTTGGCTACGGGGTCGTCTGATGCTTTAAGCACTGCGATTAAAAATGAAGACACACAAATGACTAAATAGGGAGCCAGAGATCAATAACCATACCAGAAGAAAAAAACCTGGACCTGACTTTCGGCAGATTCTTCCGTTACGCTCCTGAAGTTGCCGGTAATGGGTTACACCAGTGGTTGGCAACCTTTTCCATTTGGAGTACCAAGTTATTGTGCCATTTTTACATGATCTGCGTGGCAGTTATGATTTTCATAGGCTCATTTTTGTGGAACAGTTTCATATCAGTTATAAAAAAAGTCTTCATATCTCAAAATCAATGTGATTTGGTTTATCAATATTAAATTTAAATGAAGATTATACAAATGTAAAAGTAACTTCTATTGCCATTGCCAATATGTAAAAATAGCCCACATAGAGCCAATAAATAAAAACATTGCAGCCAGCAGGTATAAAATATCCTGATAAAAATAAATATCCTATAAATCACATTGGCTAAGCATGGCCTGTCTGCAAGGAACTTGAAACATTGTATCAACTATTAACTTGGTCAAGCCCAAAGCTCCTGCTAGCAAACTTGCAACATTGTATACAATATTCTGGGCCCCCAGATTTTCCCACTGGACAGAGAGACACAGCTGTAAGATAAGAAGTAATCAAGTAGGCCAATTTTATGACATTCCCACCGGATCAGAGCATGAAGTTTTTCCCATTTCATGCTAAGTGGTTATCGAAAGGGAGAGATCTGGAAAGGTTTCTCAAATTGACAATAGTTCCTCAACATGGCCTTTCTCAGTAAAAAAAAAAAATAATAAAAAAATTCACTTGCTGTTTGAGGTGAAGAAAACAATCTGAGAAGCTCCATGGTGATGGAGAGTTAAGACAATCAGAAATAGTATCAGATCCCTAAATGGGCACATTATAGGCCAACATTTACACACAGGCCAGGTAGCCTAGGTAGCCAGGTAGCCTAGGCCTACTTCTATATGTAAATCAGATGCATGTCCATACTCATGATTGACAAGAGCGCTCCAAACAAAACTCTTAAATGCAATGAATTAAACTAAAACTCTCACCAGTGTAGCCTAGGTTGTGTGCACTGCAAACAACTCGTCCACTCATACAATGACAATGGTAAAAATGTAATAATAATATATTGAATGCATTAACAGAAATGACCATAACCAAACAAGCATTGTAGCTGAGAAATGATGGTAATTAACAGTAAATGTACTACTGATGCTACTGGTGTGCCATCCCAATGGGTGTGTGTGTGTGTGTGTGTGTGTGTGTGTGTGTGTGTGTGTGTGTGTGTGTGTGTGTGTGTGTGTGTGTGTGTGTGTGTGTGTGTGGGTTGGTTCTTCAATCCTTGTTGGGACCTAAGATCCCCAAAAGTCCCCACAAGGACGGAAAATTCTCCCTCGTTGGGACATTTCCCACATCCCCATGAGGACAAAGGCTGTTTTAAGCTTAAATTAAGTTTAGGGTTAGGGAAAATTGGATTTTGAATGGAAATCAATTTGAGGTCCCCATGAGGATAGAAGAACAAAACTGTGTATGTAGCCAGGCTGTCTGTTTGTGGGTGGTAGGATTGATCCAGTGTCCTAGCTTAGTAAAGCCCAGTAAATCCAGTGATCTGACGCACTAAAGCCTTCCGGCTGGCTGCAACGCACAGCTTCAGACATGTCAATAAGCACACGGATTAACACTCAATCACACACACTTTCACATAAACACACACATATCCCTCCTCTCTCCAGCTCCTTTTCTCAACTCCCATCATGATTAAGCATTCCTCTAGAGTCTAAACTCTACAAGCTTCGCAAACACTCTGGCCTACACAAAATGGACTGGCAGGTAAAAGACAGAGCGACAGAGAAAAGGTAATGTACTGTTGTCTCATCTCAACTCAGATAATCAAAAGAGAACAAACAGCTACTGCAACATTGGCAGTCAAAGGGAGAGCAATGTAGGCAAGTGTGTGTGTAAGTGCATGACTGCATATTTTGCATATAAGTGCATGACTGCATATTGTGCGTGTGATCGACTGATGTTCTACACACATCTGCAGTGAGAGCCAGTGGGACCCGTGGAACTATTAAGAAGTGCCGTTTCTGGCTGTTGGTTGCCATGGTGACAAACGCAATGGTATAAGAGTGGCAGCATTCGGGAAGAGATAGGCCAGGGGATATAGCTAATAAATAGGCAATCAGGTTGATTAATTCCATCCTGGAGGGGTTTGCTCCATTTCACACTGTCTCTGGAATTAGAGGCTTTCACAATTCTGCTTTTAGTTGAGCAAGTGAGGGTCTTGTACATGATCGCTCATGTGCCACAAGTACAAGGGCGCACACACACACACGCACTCACACACACACACCCTGTACTCCTCTGATAATGCCTTACAGAGGTCTATTGAGGGGTTTGAATAGAGACTTTGTAGAGGTAAGAAAGGGGACACAGCAGACCCAACACACACCCTTGGTCTAAGTAGAGGCTTTAGAGAACACATAGAAGAGATGCATTACACAAGACTATAGCCCCTTCATACACACACTACAGACAGACCCAAACCCCTCCATTCATTCAATCACTAGAGCCCATTGGTATGTGTGGCAGACAGGAGAAAGCTCAATGGACTTCTATAGTGATTCCATTCAAAAGGCACTTCTTTAACCTATGGTGTAGGCAGAATAGGGTATGGGGTTGTGTGTGTTGAGTTAAGATGAGATGTTTTTTATTTTTTATTGTCACAATAAAAAGGTGCAATGAAATGTGTTGTTTTACAGGGGTCAGCCATGGTAGTATGGCGCCCCTTGCCGCTGGAGCATATTAGGGTTAAGTGCCTTGCTCAAGGGCACATTGCCAGATTTTTCACCTTGTTGGGTATTTGAACCAGCAACGTTTTTGTTTACTGGCTCAATGCTCTAACCGCTAGGCTAGAGTACATGACGTCCTAGAGTACTTGAGCTTTTTCTTGTTGACCTGGGGTTAAGGGTTAAAGGTTAAGGATAGGGTGGTTAAGATCATCATTAGAGGTTAGAAAGTGCTGTAGACTACATTCTCGCCAGAACATCATGACAACCATGTATTGGCAGAACACACAGATGGGTTGTGTGTGTGTGTGTGTGTATATGTGTCACTCTCTCTCTCTCTCCTCTACCCATCTCTGTGAAATCTGGAGTCAGCTACAGTATGTTGAGATGCATTCACTCCTCGCCTCTCAGAGCATGTGTGGAGTGTGTGTGTGTGTAGCGTGTGTGTTGAGCGTGTCCTTTTCACATCAGCACACGTGTGAGATGTGTATAAAGGCCAGAACAACCCATTTATGTGGTTGTATTGTATTGTTGTTTGTTTCAGTTATGTAATGTATTGATTGTTGCTGCCTTCTTGGCCAGGTCTCCCTTGAAAAAGAGACTGGGTCTCAATGGACTTTTCCTGGTAAAATAAAGATTTAATTTAAAAAAAAAACGTTTCCACACCTCTGACATGAACATGTGTGTGTGTTTGTGTGTGTGCCTGTGCTTGCGTGCGTGTTTGTGTGTGCATGCTTGTAGGTGGTTGTTTTGGACTGTCATGACTGAAATGTTAAAGTATCGTCTATTTCAGACGTACTAATATCAGGTGATTTGAATGTCTGGTCACCTATTGTTTGACTGTCTTCCGCCCAATGCTGATCTTTTGCCCAATTATTGTTGCAGTATAAGGACAGTATGGTTGCACATGTGCACACAGACACGCCCCCCTCCCCCCAACTATGGATCCCAGATCCAAGGACACTGATAATACGCACATTAATCTCCATGACTATGGAAGCCCTTGGGCATCACAACACAGTATAATAATATTCCATCAACATGACCCAGGTAAAGGCCACGAAGCCACCAAGGCCACTGCTATCCAGCTTAAAATATACCGTAAGTGCTGTTGGATTAGCTAATTAACTCGCAAATGCCAAAGCTGTAAATGTGCAGTGTAATACTAATCAATGTAGTGCAATGAAACAAAATAGCAATTATAGTTACTGGGAATGAACTAAAATATGCGAAAGACTAAAAAAAATATTATACTGAGCAATCGACTATCCACAACAGGTTGGTCGCATCATGTTATCCAATCAAGAGATCTCTTACACACACTCCATCAGAGAGCCCCTATTGGCTCAGAGCAGTGAGCCCGAAAGGTCTTAGAAGAGGTTCATTATTGCTAGAACGTGGCTTAAGCTATTTATTAATTCTTATAAAATATTGTACACTCTGCAGTGGGGACATAGAGAAAAGGTGAGCGGAGGATAAACTAGAAACAAATGAGCTGAAAGCTAATGCTTTGAATGAAGAGATTTGTTAATAAACTTGTTGAGCTGCAGACTATTTACAAAAATAACTGATTGGATTTATATACTGCTTTTCCAGATGCACAAAGTGCTTAGAACGGGGGTAAAATAGACAACTATAATCAACTCCTGATTTTTCTTTACAAATCTCTCTACTGTAATTACCAGAGACTGCTCTGATAATGACATGCAAAGTCTGCGTCCCAAATAGCACCCCATTACCTTTATAGTGGACTACCTTTGACCATGACTATAGGGCTCTGGTCAGAAGTAGTGCACTATGTAGGGAAAAGGGTGCCATTTGGGACAAATCCTCTATCTGCAATCCCAATTGTGCAGCTGCCAGACAGCGAGACACAAGAAACGAGAGGACACTTACTTCTTCCTGGTCTCGTATCTGCCTGTTGATCCAAGACTCTGTAGAAGATGAAAAGAGAAGATCATAATTTTGTATGTTTGAGCACGGAGCTACGAATGCATAATACAACATCAATTCATGGGAAATTCCATTCTACATAAATTGTCTCAGTAAAGTGGATCAATATTTAGCCAATAGTGCCCCCACCCTTCAGTTCCCTTAGTTTTTCTGGAAAGACCAGATGTAAAGGCTACGTGGTAAAGGTTAAATAGTACAACAGTATGCATCTCACTGAACTAAAACTGTGTTGGGAAAGCAGGACATATGTGGACAACCTCCGCAGAGAATGGACAAATTAAGAAAAAGAGGAGTTGATTGATTGGAAAAGGATTCACTGAGTACAAACCAGGGGATAAAACAGTCAAGCAAATCCCCTTGTTTCCAACGTGGTCCCATGAAGTGAAATGTAGGATGTAGATATTATTCTCTTCAGATGACCTTCATACAATATTAACTGGTTTTTCACTACGTGGCTAAAAGTATGTGCTTACCGAACATCTCATTCCAATATCATGGGCATTAATATGGAGTTGGCCCCTACTTTTCTGGGTAGGCTTTCCACTATCTGTTGGAACATCGATGCGGGGACTTGCTTCCGTTCAGTCACAAGAGCATTAGTGAGGTTGGGCACTGATGTTGGGCTACTAGGAATGGATCGCAGTCAGCGTTCCAATTCATCCCAAAGGCGTTCGATGGGGCTGAGGTCAGGGCTCTGTGCAGGCCAGTCAAGTTCTTCTATAAACCATTTCTGTATGGACCTCGCTTTGTGCACGGGGGAATTGTCATGCTGAAACAGGAAAGGGCCTTCCCCAAACTGTTGCATTCTCAGACCATTATTCCACTGAACTTTACAGTTGGCCTATGCATTCAGGCATGTAGCGTTCTCCTGTCATCTGCCAAACCCAAATTAGTTCGTCAGACTGCTAGATGGTCTAGTGTGATTCATCACTCCAGAGAATCCAATGGTGGCGAGCTTTACATCAATCCAGCTGACGCTTGGCAATGCGCATGGTGATATTAGGCTTGTGTGGCCATGGAAACCCATTTCATTAAGCTCCCGACAAACAGTTAATGTGCTGACGTTGCTCCAGAGGCAGTTTGGAACTCAGTAGGGAGTGTTGCAACCAAGGAAAGACTATTTTTACGCACTACACGCTTCAGCACCTATGAGCTGCTTAGCGGTTGTTGCTCCTAAACGTTTCCACTTCACAATAAGAGCACCGATAATTGACCGGGGCAGCTCTAGCAGAGCAAAAATTTGTCAAACTGACTTGTTGGAAAGGTGGCATCCTATGACAATGCCATGTTGCAAGTCACAAGGTCTTCAGTAAGGCCATTCTACTGCCAATGTTTGTCTATAGAGAATGCATGGCGGAGTGCTCGATTTTATATACCTGTCAGAAACGGGTGTGGATGAAATAGCCAAATCCACTAATTTGAAGGGGTGTCCACATGCTTTTATATATACATTGCATTCAGAAAGTATTCAGACCCCTTTCCATTTTCCACATGTTGTTATGTTACAGCCTTATTCTCATCAATCTACACACAATACCTCATAATGACAAATTGAAAACAGGCCTTAGAAATAAATAAAACAATTCTAAACAGAAATACCTTATTTACATAAGTATTCAAACCCTTTGCTATGAGACACGAAATTGAGCTCAGGTGCATCCTGTTTCCATTGATCAGAGTCCAGTTGTGGTTAAATTCAATTGAACGGACATGATTTGGAAAGGTCCCACAGTTGACAGTGCATGTCAGAGCAAAAACCAAGTCAGGAGGTCAAATTAATTGTCCGTAGAGCTCTGAGACAGGATTGTGTCGGGGCACAGATCTGGGGGAGGGTACCAAAACATTTCTGCAGCATTGAAGGTCCCCAAGAACACAGTGGCATCCATCATTCTTAAATGGAAGAAGTTTGGAACCACCAAGACTCTTCCTAGAGCTGGACACCCGGCCAAACTGAGCAATCGCGGGAAGAGGGCCTCGGTCATGGAGGTGAACAAGAACCCAATGGTCACTCTGACAGAGCTCCAGAGTTCCTCTGTTGAGATGGGAGAACCTTCCAGAAGGACAACCATCTCTGCAGCACTCCACCAAATCAGGCCTTTATGGTAGAGTGGCCAGACAGAAGCCACTCCTCAGTAAAAGGAGCATGACAGCCCACATGGCGTTTTCCAAAAAGCACCTAAAGGTCTGATGAAACCAAGATTGAACTCTTTGTCCTCAAATGTCAAATGTCAAGTCTGGAGGAATCCTGGCACCATCCTTACGGTGAAGCATGGTGATGGCAGCATCATGCTGTGGGAATGTTTTTCAGCGGCAGGGACTGGGAGACTAGTCAGGATCGAGGGAAAGATGAACGGAGAAAAGTACAGAGACATCCTGTCACGACTTCCGCCGAAGTCAGTTCCTCTCATTACATTTCCCTCATTACTTGTCGTGTATTTAACCCTCTGTTCCCCCATGTCTGTGTGTGTAATTGTTTATTGTCAGGTTGGCACTATTCCTGCTGGTTTGCGCCGGGTTATATTTTACACCCGTGCTTTTTGACAGCCTGTACTTTGTTATTTTGTACTTAGTGCTGCCTCACTTGTTCTGAGGGCATTTGTTTTGTGACGCGGTTGCGTTCTATTCATTTATTGCCTCAGTAAAGTGCCTTGTCCACTCATCTCTGCTCTCCTGCGCCTGACTTCCTATGCACCAGCTACACTCACACCTTGACAGATCATTGATGATAACCTGCTCCAGAGCTCTCAGGACCTCAGACTGGGGTAAAGGTTCACCTTCCTACAGATCAACGACCCTTAGCACACAGCCAAAACAACGTGAGTGGCCCAGGCAGAGCCCGGTCTTGAAACCGATCGAACATCTCTAGAGAGAGCTGAAAACAGCTGTGCAGTGACGCTCCCCACCCAACCTGACAGAGATTGAGAGGATCTGCAGAGAAGAATAGGAGAAACTCCCCATACAGGTGTGCCAAGCTTGTAGCATCATAACCAAGAAGACCCGATGCTGTAAAGAGTCTGAATACTTAAGTAAATGTGATATGTTTTTTTATTTGTATAAATTTGCAAAAATATCTAAAAACCTGTTTTCGCTTTGTCATTATGGTGTATTGTGTGTAGATTGATGAGGGGGGGAACAATTTAATACATTTTAGAATAAGGCTGTAACATAACAAAATGTGGAAAAAGTCAAGGGGTCTGAATACTTTTCGAATGTAGGTTTACTGAGTAAGCTCAAGTGTTTCTATGGTTTTATATGGCTACAGAATAAACTAGTTTCCTTGTATTCAGTTATTGCTGACGACGTCAATGTACACTATACAGTATTTCAATTAAAGAACATATTCCAAGAAACAATTCATTACACAAACACATCTTCCAATTGAAGAGAGACATTTTCCAAGAAACAATCATGAACTAATGCACTGGTGGCAGGGGGTAAATGCTCTGTTGTCGTAACAACGTGGCAGAATGCTGAGGGAAAATGACTATCATTTTAGCTGTGTGTACATTACGCTGACTTTAATAAACACAAAAGACACAACCTTACTTATCGTAACAGGGATTTCTATTAGAAGATGGACAACGACGTTCAATTTAATTATATCCCATTATATTCACCTCTCTTCTATTTAAGCAATACGGCCAGAGGGTGTGTAGTATATGGTCAATATACCACAGCTAAGAGCTGCTCTTAAGAACGACACAACGCGGAGTGCCTGGATAGTCTTTAGCCGTGCTATATTGGCCATATCTCACAAACCCAGAGGTGCCTTACTGCTATTATATACTGTTTACCAACATAATTAGAGCAGTAAAAATAATTGTTTTGTCATACATGGTATGTGGTCTGATTTACCATGGCTGTCAGCCAATCAGATTTCAGGGCTCGAACCACCCAGATTACGATCTGTTTTATTCCAGTGCCTTCTCTGATGTGTTTCAGTGTGCTGTGTTGTACCAGTGTGTTTGAGCAGCACTATAATATAAGTGCTGTGTTCTCTTTGTAAGGACATATTATGTGTCTCCTGCCAGCTCTAAAATGAGACTATCGCTCATCAAACCACTACATGAGAAGAGTGGGAGCTGTAAGCATCACACACACACACACGCACACGCACACACACACACAGAGGAGACAGTCGTGACTCTGAAATCATCCAAACCTCAATGCCCTCTCACATCGCTGTCGGCTACATGTCCGTCCCTGCGCAGTCTGATGGGAAACTGGAAGTAATAAATAACCTAACAACACAGATAATACATTATAGAAAGAGATCAAAATGTTCTATTTATAGAAGTCTAGGCGGTTGTACTCCGGGAAGGCCTGCAGGGTACATGCACATAGAGAGCGACAGATATGTTGACCTTTCTTTCCCTCGCTCTTTCTCCCATGTTCTTTCTCCTTGCATAGCCTTGAAGCTCTCTGGAGTGGAATATGGTGCATTCTTCTCCCGGGGTAAGACGATTCAGAGTATGGCTAGTTGAGATGGCGTCAGCAGCAACTAGCAGCCAGGGCCGGCTCTTGTGTACCTCCTAATGGAGTGGTTCTAACAAGAATAAGAACAATGTCCTAATGTTCATGGTACTGCGTCAAAAACCAGGGCTCCTGTGAGGTCTGCACATGTTCTTAACTCGTGCTGCTTTGTAAAGACCCTACCCATTTGTCCTAGGAGCAAACATTTCTTCATGGTCATAGTTCCCTCACAATGAATGATATATTTTATCAGGCAATGTGCTTTAGAAACTGTTAAGTGTACAGCTTGCATTACAGCCTCCACCTGTCCGTCTGTCGAAACAGGTTATAGTGCAGAGCTACAGCAGGAGCATACCTAAACAGGTGTTGTCCGTCTGTCCATCTGTTACAGCGAAAGGTAGAGCTAGGTGTGCATACTAAAACAGCCCATAGGTAATGTTGTCCATCTGTCTGTCTGTCCCAGTGGAGGTATAGTGCTACCTCTGCATTCCGAAGTGAGAGGGAAGGATATTTAATACCCCAAGTGTTCCTATGCTGTTCAATAATAAACCACTTTGAGCACTTAAAATTCCCCTTTCAATTAAATCCATTATAATTTACATTATAAAGCAATTACATGCATCGCACACTGTATACTAGGGTCAAAAATAAGCCTGCCCATAAGACAAACTCCACTGAATCAATAAGGAGGATGTCATTCTCATATGTAGTTTTTTTGTGCGTTCTATACCCTATGGGCCCTGGTCAAAAGTATTGCACCATTATCGGTCATTATACAGAAGTGGTGCAAATTGGGTGTTCAATTTTTATTTTATTTACCAAACTAACTTTCAGCACACGCCTTCCAACGTACTGTATGTCACGTATACATTATACTACTCACACACTTTGTTTGTATTGCATATTTTAAATACTTACCTGAATTCCTTAACACCCCACAACATGAGTTACTACGGAAACATAGTGGAAAGGGTGCAATAAGGGTAAAACAATGCACAGTAGTGACCATTTTCATTAACTTTCTATTACAGATTAATTGTAGAAATAGAATTTGCATACATAAAAATACAAATAACTAAAAGCACGGTTTTTAGCCTGATTTCAAAACATTTACATTTCATTTAGAGAAAATGTATCTCTATAATAGTTCTATGTAAAATGTTGATTGTATGAATCTCAAACTTGTTGACTGACTGAATTATGTTGTTAGATGTTTAAATGATTATGTTATCTATCTTTATTTTGGCAAGATAACAGGTGTTTTGGTGTCAAGTATCAATCATAGTGATAAATGGAGGACTCTAGATGAAAATAACTCATTTTAGAAAAGACATGGTCATTGATGGCATCCAGCATGTAAAAGTAGTCAACTAGGTGGAGATTCCTATAGGTTGAGATTGATCAGCCAATGATCATAGAGCAGGGATGGGCAACTCCAGTCCTCGGGGCCGGAGTGGTGTCACACTTTTTCCCTATCCCTAGCAAACACAGGTGATTAAACTAATTGCATTCTAATCTGAAGATCATGATTAGGTGATTATTGGAGTCAGGTGTGTTAGCTGGAGCTGGGGCAAAACACCAATCAGGCCCTTGAGGACTGGAGTTGCCCATCGCTGTCATAATGCATTGTCTTATTCAAATTGAGCTGCCTTTAAAGGGACATTGGTCCCAAGATTCAGTCCAAGACCCAGTGAGTTGAGACCATGACAAGTTAAAACCAAATGTATGTGGACTTGTGTGGTCTCAAGACCAAGACATCAAGAGTCCATTGGCCCTTTTTTAAATAGTAAGAAACTCAAGTAGAGTAAATTCTTCAGCCTGAAGAGCATTAGCAATGTCGGCCACTGATATTGGGCGATTAGACCTGGCTTGCAGATGGTGTTCGATGGGGTTGAGGTCAGAGCTCTGTGCAAGTCAGTCAAGTTCTTCCACACCGATCTTGACAAACCATTTCTGTTTGGACCTCGATTTGTGCACGGGGGCATTGTCATGTTGAAACAGGAAAGGGCCTTCCCCAAACTGTTTCCACATAGTTGGACGCACAGAATTGTCTAGAATGCCATTGTATACTGTAGCGTAACTTCACTGGAACTAAGGGGCCTAGATCGAACCATGAAAGACAGCCCCAGAAAATTATTCCTCCTCCACCTAACTTTACAGTTAGTCACTATGCATTCAGGCTAGTAGCATTCTCCTGTCATCCACCAAATCCAGATTTGTCCGTCGGACTGCCAATGATGAAGCATGATTCATTACTCCAGAGACCGCATTTCCACTGCTCCAGAGTCCAATGGCAATATTTGGCATTGCGCATGGTGATCTTAGGCTTACATGCATGCGGCTGCTCGACCAGGGAAACCCATTTCATGACGCTCCCAACGAACAGTTCTTGTGCTGACGTTGCTTCCAGAGACCGTTTGGAACTCAGTAGTGAGTGTTGCAACCGAAGACAGATGATTTTTATAACCTACATGCTTCAGCACTCGGCGTTCCGGTTCTGAGAGCTTGTGTGGCCTACCAATTCACGGCTGAGCCGTTGTTGCTCCTAGACATTTCCACTTAACAATAAGAACACCTACAGTTGACCGGGGCAGCTCTAGCAGGCCAGAAATTTTATGAATTGACTTGATGGAAAAGTGTATGTTAACTTCTGACCCACTGGAATTGTGATACAGTGAATTGTGATACAGCACCATCCTATGATGGTGCCACATTGAAAGTCACTGAGTGCTTCAGTAAGGGCCATTCTACTGCCAATGTTTGTCTATGGGGATTGCATGGCTGTGTGCTCAATTTTATACAACTGTTAGCAATGGGTGTGGCTGAAATAGCCGAATCCACAAATTTGAAGGGGTGTCCACATACTTTATTTGTGAATGACAGAGGCTGTGGTACAGTGGTTCCTTATCTAAAAGTTGCATCGTATGGTAGTACAGCTTGCGGGCTGCCGGCAGAATTCTATTGCACGTTACTTAAGTGTAAACTATTGTTGCAATTAATGCTAGTTAGTGCTAGTTTGACCACCAGAGGGCATCTATGAGAATTATTTAGCGTCTATTTTCCTGCTGATAGCCCATCAAGGGTGCATGGCTTCTTTTGTATTCTTAAAAAGAACTCCAGCACAGAGAACAGAAAGGACCCTTGAATAATTAAACATGCTGGTAAAATACTGTTAGACATGGGGATTATGTTCACGGACAGTGCTATTTGCCTGTGTTACGCCGTACACGAAAGCCCTGGAAAATGAACAGGCACAGTAGGCTACAACACTGTAAAGTAGGCCTAATAATGCTAAAAATAATGCTTAAATAAATTGACTGGTGGTCTTTACTGTATGCTGCACATTTTTACATTGTATTCCATTTCCAGTGAGACTATTCAAGCCATCGACTCACTGATGGTTGAAGACGATGTACGATCGGCAAAGGCAATCTGGAATCTGCTGGCATCACCGCACAACATCAACATCGCTCTAATCACAGTCAAAAGACAGTTGAAGAAACTTGAGTGGACTTATGGAAAGGCTCTGTAAGACATTATATATATATATATATATATATATATATATATATATATATATATATATATATATATATAGAGAGAGAGAGATAGAGATAGAGATAGAGAGAGAGATATACACACACACACACACAGTTGAAGTCGGACGTTAACACACACTTAGGTTGGAGTCATTAAAACTTGTTTTCAACCACTCCACAAATTTTTTGTTAACAAACTATAGTTTTGGCAAGTTGGTTAGGAAATCTACTTTGTGCATGACACAAGTAATTTTTCCAACAATTGTTTACAGACAGATTATTTCACTTATAATTCACTGTATCACAATTCCAGTGGGTCAGAAGTTAACATACACTAAGTAGATTGTGCCTTTAAACAGCTTGGAAAATTCCAGAAAATGTCATGGCTTTAGAAGCTTCTGACAGGCTAATTGACATCATTTGAGTCAATTAGAGGTGTATCTGTGGATGTATTTCAAGGCCTACCATCAAACGCAGTGCCTCTTTGCTTGACATCATGGTAAAATCAAAATAAATCAGCCAAGAACTCAGAAAAATAACTGTAGACCTACACAAGTCTGGTTCATCCTTGGGAGCAATTTCCAAATGCCTGAAGGTATCACGTTCATCTGTACAAACAATAGTACGCAAGTATAAACACCATGCAACCACGCTGCCGTCATACCGCTCAGAAAGGAGACGCGTTCTGTCTCCTAGAGATGAACGTACTTTGGTGCGAAAAGTGCAAATCAATCACAGAACAAAAACAAAGGACATTGTGAAGATGCTGGCGGAAACGGGTACAAAAGTATCTGTATCCACAGTAGAGGTCGACCGACTAATCGGAATGGCTGAAAACAATCAATCTTAACATAACATAATAACATAATAAAACCTGTATCCCGTTATAGCCTCAAGCTCATTAGCATAACACAACGTTAACTATTCATAAAAATCACAAATGGAATGAAATAAATATGCTAGCTCTCAAGCTTAGCCTTTTGTTAACAACACTGTCATCTCAGATTTTCAAAAAATGCTTTTCAACCATAGCTACACAAGCATTTGTGTAAGAGTATTGATAGCTAGCATAGCATTAAGCCTCGCATTCAGCAGGCAACATTTTCACAATAACAAGAAAAGCATTCAAATAAAATAATTTACCTTTGAAGAACTTCGGATGTTTTCAATGAGGAGACTCTGTTAGATAGCAAATGTTCTGTTTTTCCAAAAAGATTATTTGTGTAGGAGAAATCGCTCCGTTTTGTTCATCACGTTTGGCTAAGAAAATCCCCCGAAAATTCAGTCATTACAACGCAAACTTTTTTACAAATTAACTCCATAATATCGACAGAAACATGGCAAATGTTGTTTAGAATCAATCCTCAAGGTGTTTTTCACATATCTTTCGATGATAAATCATTCGGGGCAGTTGACTTTCTCTTCTGAACCAAATGGAAACGTGCATGCACCTGGAGATTACACAATAGTTTCGACGGAGGACACCGAGCGGACACCTCGTAAATGTAGTCTCTTATGGTCAATTTTTCAATGATATGCCTACAAATACGTCACAATGCTGCAAACACATTGGGGAAACGACAGAAAGTGTAGGCTCATTCCTTGCGCATTCACAGCCATATAAGGAGACATTGGAATACAGCGCCTCCAAATTCTGGCTCACTTCCTGTATGAAATTTCATCTTGGTTTCGCCTGTAGCATTAGTTCTGGGGCACTCACAGACAATATCTTTGCAGTTTTGGAAACGTCAGAGTGTTTTCCTTCCAAAGCTGTCAGTTATATGCATAGTCGAGCATCCTTTCATGACAAAATATCTTGTATAATTAAAACGGGAACGTTTTTCATCCAAAAATGAAATACTGCCCCCAGAGGTTCAAGAGGTTAAAATCAATACACAAGTATATATTTGTAAACCTGCATATTTAGTTAATGTTGCCTGCTAACATGAATTTCTTTAAAGTCTGGAAATTGTGTCACTTCTCTTGCATTCTGTGCAACAGAGTCAGGGTATATGCAGCAGTTTGGGCTGCCTGGCTCGTTGCGAACTGTGTGAAGACCATTTCTTCCTAAGAAAGAAAGCCAACTTCACCAAACGGGGGATTTAACAAAAGCACATTTTCTAAAAGAGCACAATCGTTGAGCGAATGTACCTAACCATAAACACCAATGCCTTTCTTAATATTGATACACACAAGTATTTATTTTTAAACCTGCATATTTAGTTAAAAGAAATTCATTTTAGCAGGCAATATTAACTAGGGAAATTGTGTCACTTCTCTTGCGTTCATTGCACGCAGAGTCAGGGTATATGCAACAGTTTGGGCCGCCTGGCTCATTGCAAACTAATTTGCCAGAATTTTACATAATTATGACAAAACAATGAAGGTTGTGCATTGTAACAGCAGAATTTTGACTTATGGTTGCCACCCGTTAGGTAAAATACGGAATGGTTCCGTATTTCACTGAAAGAATAGACGTTTTGTTTTCAAAATGATAGTTTCCGGATATGACCATATTAATGAACTAAGGCTCGTATTTCTGTGTGTTATTATATTATAAATTAGTCTATAATTTGATAGAGCAGTCTGACTGAGCGGTGGTAGGCAGCAGCAGGCTCGTAAGCATTCATTCAAACAGCACTTTCCTGCATTTTTCCCCCCACCTTTATTTAACCAGATAGGCTAGTTGAGAACAAGATCTCATTTGCAAGATAAAGCATAGCAATTTGACACATATAACAACACAGAGTTACACATGGAATAGACAAAACATACAGTCAATAATAGAGTAGAAAAAGAAAACAAAAAAGTCTATATACAGTGAGTGCAAATGGAGGTAAGATAAGGGAGGTAAGGCAATAAATAGGCCATGGTGGCGAAGTAATTACAATATAGCAATTAAACACTGGAATGGTAGATGTGCAGAAGATGAATGTGCAAGTAGAGATACTGGGGTGCAAAGGAGCAAGATAGATAAATAAATACAGTATGGGGATGAGATAGATAGATAGCCCAGATTACAGATGCCTACGTACAGGTGCAGTGATCTGTGAGCTGCTCTGACAGCTGGTGTGTAAAGCTAGTGAGGGAGATATGAGTCTCCAGCTTCAGTGATTTTTGCAGTTTGTTCCAGGCATTGGCAGCAGAGAACTGGAAGGAAATGCGACCAAATGAGGAATTGGCTTTGGGGGTGACCAGTGAGATATACCTGCTGGAGTGTGTGCTACGAGTGGGTGCTGCTATGGTGACCAGTGAGCTGAGATAAGGTGGGGCTTTACCTAGCAGAGCCAATTAGATCACCTGTAGCCATTCGGTTTGGCAACGAGTATAAAGTGAGGGCCAACCAACGAGAGCATAAAGGTCGCAGTGGTGGGTAGTGTATGAGGCTTTGGTGACAAAACGGATGGCACTGTGATAGACTGCATCCAATGTGTTGAGTAGACTGTTGAAGGCTATTTTATAGATGACATCGCCGAAGTCGAGGATCGGTAGGATGGTCTGTTTTACGAGGGTATGTTTGGCAGCATGAGTGAAGGATGCTTTGTTGCGATATAGGAAGCTGATTATAGATTTAATTTTGGATTGGAGATGCTTAATGTGAGTCTGGGAGGAGAGTTGACAGTCTAACCAGACACCTAGGTATTTGTAGTTGTCCAAGTACTCTAAGTCAGAGCCGTCCAGAGTAGTGATGCTGGACGGGCGGGCAGGTGCGGACAGTGATCGATTGAATAGCATGCATTTAGTTTTACTTGCATTTAAGAGCAGTTGGAGGCCACGGAAGGAGAGTTGTACAGCATTGAAGCTCATCTGGAGGTTAGTTAACAAAGAGTCCAAAGAGGGGCCAGAAGTATACAGAATGGTGTCGTCTGCGTAGAGGTAGATCAGAGAATCAACAGCAGCAAGCGCGACATCATTGATGTATACAGAGAAGAATGTCATCCCGAGAATTGAACCCTGTGGCACCCCCATAGAGACTGCCAGAGGACATACAAGACCACTGATAATCGATCTGGGGCTCCACGCAAGATCTCACCCCGTGGGGTCAAAATGATCACAAGAACGGTGAGCAAAAATCCCAGAACCACACGGGGGGACCTAGTGAATGACCTGCAGAGAGCTGGGACCAAAGTAACAAAGCCTACCATCAGTAACACACTACGCCGCCAAGGACTCAAATCCTGCAGTGCCAGACGTGTCCCCCTGCTTAAGCCAGTACATGTCCAGGCCCGTCTGAAGTTTGCTAGAGAGCATTTGGATGATCCAGAAGAAGATTGGGAGAATGTCATATGGTCAGATGAAACCAAAATAGAACTTTTTGGTAAAAACTCAACTCGTCGTGTTTGGAGGACAAAGAATGCTGAGTTGCATTCAAAGAACACCATACCTACAGTGAAGCAAGGGAGTGGAAAAATCATGCTTTGGGGCTTTTTTTCTGCAAAGGGACCAGGACGACTGATCCGTGTAAAGGAAAGAATGAATGGGGCCATGTATCGTCAGATTTTGAGTGAAAACCTCCTTCCATCAGCAAGGGCATTTACATTTACATTTACATTTACATTTAAGTCATTTAGCAGACGCTCTTATCCAGAGCGACTTACAAATTGGTGAATTCACCTTCTGACATCCAGTGGAACAGCCACTTTACAATAGTGTATTTAAATCATTAAGGGGGGGGGGTGGTGAGAAGGATTACTTATCTTATCCTAGGTATTCCTTGAAGAGGTGGGGTTTCAGGTGTCTCCGGAAGGTGGTGATTGACTCCGCTGTCCTGGCGTCGTGAGGGAGTTTGTTCCACCATTGGGGGGCCAGAGCAGCGAACAGTTTTGACTGGGCTGAGCGGGAACTGTACTTCCTCAATGGTAAGGAGGCGAGCAGGCCAGAGGTGGATGAACGCAGTGCCCTTGCTTGGGTGTAGGGCCTGATCAGAGCCTGGAGGTACTGCGGTGCCGTTCCCCTCACAGCTCCGTAGGCAAGCACCATGGTCTTGTAGCGGATGCGAGCTTCAACTGGAAGCCAGTGGAGAGAGCGGAGGAGCGGGGTGACGTGAGAGAACTTGGGAAGGTTGAACACCAGACGGGCTGCGGCGTTCTGGATGAGTTGTAGGGGTTTAATGGCACAGGCAGGGAGCCCAGCCAACAGCGAGTTGCAGTAATCCAGACGGGAGATGACAAGTGCCTGGATTAGGACCTGCGCCGCTTCCTGTGTGAGGCAGGGTCGTACTCTGCGGATGTTGTAGAGCATGAACCTACAGGAACGGGCCACCGCCATGATGTTGGTTGAGAACGACAGGGTGTTGTCCAGGATCACGCCAAGGTTCTTAGCGCTCTGGGAGGAGGACACAATGGAGTTGTCAACCGTGATGGCGAGATCATGGAACGGGCAGTCCTTCCCGGGAGGAAGAGCAGCTCCGTCTTGCCGAGGTTCAGCTTGAGGTGGTGATCCGTCATCCACACTGATATGTCTGCCAGACATGCAGAGATGCGATTCGCCACCTGGTCATCAGAAGGGGAAAGGAGAAGATTAATTGTGTGTCGTCTGCATAGCAATGATAGGAGAGACCATGTGAGGTTATGACAGAGCCAAGTGACTTGGTGTATAGCGAGAATAGGAGAGGGCCTAGAACAGAGCCCTGGGGGACACCAGTGGTGAGAGCGCGTGGCGAGGAGACAGATTCTCGCCACGCCACCTGGTAGGAGCGACCTGTCAGGTAGGACGCAATCCAAGCGTGGGCCGCGCCGGAGATGCCCAACTCGGAGAGGGTGGAGAGGAGGATCTGATGGTTCACAGTATCGAAGGCAGCCGATAGGTCTAGAAGGATGAGAGCAGAGGAGAGAGAGTTAGCTTTAGCAGTGCGGAGCGCCTCCGTGATACAGAGAAGAGCAGTCTCAGTTGAATGACTAGTCTTGAAACCTGACTGATTTGGATCAAGAAGGTCATTCTGAGAGAGATAGTGGGAGAGCTGGCCAAGGACGGCACGTTCAAGAGTTTTGGAGAGAAAAGAAAGAAGGGATACTGGTCTGTAGTTGTTGACATCGGAGGGATCGAGTGTAGGTTTTTTCAGAAGGGGTGCAACTCTCGCTCTCTTGAAGACGGAAGGGACGTAGCCAGCGGTCAGGGATGAGTTGATGAGCGAGGTGAGGTAAGGGAGAAGGTCCCCGGAAATGGTCTGGAGAAGAGAGGAGGGGATAGGGTCAAGCGGGCAGGTTGTTGGGCGGCCGGCCGTCACAAGAAGCGAGATTTCATCTGGAGAGAGGGGAGAAAGAGGTCAGAGCACAGGGTAGGGCAGTGTGAGCAGAACCAGCGGTGTCGTTTGACTTAGCAAACGAGGATCGGATGTCGTCGACCTTCTTTTCAAAATGGTTGACGAAGTCATCTGCAGAGAGGGAGGAGGGGGGGGAGGGGAGGAGGATTCAGGAGGGAGGAGAAGGTGGCAAAGAGCTTCCTAGGGTTAGAGGCAGATGCTTGGAATTTAGAGTGGTAGAAAGTGGCTTTAGCAGCAGAGACAGAGGAGGAAAATGTAGAGAGGAGGGAGTGAAAGGATGCCAGGTCCGCAGGGAGGCGAGTTTTCCTCCATTTCCGCTCGGCTGCCCGGAGCTCTGTTCTGTGAGCTCGCAATGAGTCATCGAGCCACGGAGCGGGAGGGGAGGACCGAGCCGGCCTGGAGGATAGGGGACATAGAGAGTCAAAGGATGCAGAAAGGGAAGAGAGGAGGGTTGAGGAGGCAGACTCAGGAGAAAGGTTGGAGAAGGTATGAGCAGAGGGAAGAGATGATAGGATGGAAGAGGAGAGAGTAGCGGGGGAGAGAGAGCGAAGGTTGGGACGGCGCGATACCATCCGAGTAGGGGCAGTGTGGGAAGTGTTGGATGAGAGCGAGAGGGAAAAGGATACAAGGTAGTGGTCGGAGACTTGGAGGGGAGTTGCAATGAGGTTAGTGGAAGAACAGCATCTAGTAAAGATGAGGTCGAGCGTATTGCCTGCCTTGTGAGTAGGGGGGAAGGTGAGAGGGTGAGGTCAAAAGAGGAGAGGAGTGGAAAGAAGGAGGCAGAGAGGAATGAGTCAAAGGTAGACGTGGGGAGGTTAAAGTCGCCCAGGACTGTGAGAGGTGAGCCGTCCTCAGGAAAGGAGCTTATCAAGGCATCAAGCTCATTGATGAACTCTCCGAGGGAACCTGGAGGGCGATAAATGATAAGGATGTTAAGCTTGAAAGGGCTGGTAACTGTGACAGCATGGAATTCAAAGGAGGCGATAGATAGATGGGTAAGGGGAGAGAGAGAGAATGACCACTTGGGAGAGATGAGGATCCCGGTGCCACCACCCCGCTGACCAGAAGCTCTCGGGGTGTGCGAGAACACGTGGGCGGACGAAGAGTGAGCAGTAGGAGTAGCAGTGTTATCTGTGGTGATCCATGTTTCCGTCAGTGCCAGGAAGTCGAGGGACTGGAGGGAGGCATAGGCTGAGATGAACTCTGCCTTGTTGGCCGCAGATCGGCAGTTCCAGAGGCTACCGGAGACCAGGAACTCCACGTGGGTCGTGCGCGCTGGGACCACCAGATTAGGGTGGCCGCGGCCACGCGGTGTGGAGCGTTTGTATGGTCTGTGCAGAGAGGAGAGAACAGGGATAGATAGACACATAGTTGACAGGGTACAGAAGAGGCTACGCTAATGCAAAGGAGATTGGAATGACAAGTGGACTACACGTCTCGAATGAAGATGAAACGTGGCTGGGTCTTTCAGCATGAAAATGATCCCAAACACACCACCCGGGCAACGAAGGAGTGGCTTTGTAAGAAGCATTTCAAGGTCTTGGAGTGGCCTAGCCAGCCTCCAGATCTCAAACCCATAGAAACTCTTTGGAGGGAGTTGAAAGTCCGTATTGCCCAGCAACAGTCCCAAAACAGCACTGCTCTAGAGGAGATCTGCATTAAGGAATGGGCCAAAATACCAGCAAAAGTGTGTGAAAACCTTGTGAAGACTTACAGAAAACATTTGACCTCTGTCAAGGGGTCTGAATATTATCCAAATGCACTGTAAATTATATTTCAATTATTTTTTTAGACTTTTACAAATATTTCTACAAACCTGTTTTTTGCTTTGTCATTATGGGGTATTGAATGTAGATTGATGAGGGGGAAAATGATGTAATCAATTTTAGAATAAGGCTGTAACGTAACAAAATGTGGAAAAAGTCAAGGGGTCTGAATACTTTCCAAATGCACTGTATATATCTCTATGATGTCAGTTGTTTTGGTTTCGATTTGGAAAATGTTGACTTATTTTAGACTTTAAAGAATCCCCATAGCTAACATATGGCTGGCTATGTCATTTGCACAGATGTACATCCCAGCAAACATATGTTTTTGTCCCAAAACCGTACCATACACATTTCTTGACATATTAGATGTCGGTAGTGACACTTGTTAAAAATCCCATCACCTGGTGATATTTGTAGGGGTGTGGTTTAAGGCACCTTCATTCCACAGTCCTGTAACGTTTGTGTTTCAGAAGTTACATCAAAAGATGGGACAGCATAGTTTTGAGAAAGATGTTTAAAAATAAACAAAATAACTAATTAAAATCAGTATAACAGCAAGCTGTTCTTTTAAAATAATAGTGTTAAATCATGAATTGCTTTACGTTTAGGAGTCTGTGTTGGGGACAGCCACCTCTCAATAGAAATGTGTATAAAAATGACTTTGTACTATATTAATTTAACAATATATTTCTTATTGCCTTGGATTGAAAATAAATGTCCTAAGTTCGGAGACTTAACAGGACACTTAGTTTTTTTTGTGTTGGGACTGCAATTTACACCACTTCTGTAGAATCACCCACATTGGGAATAGGGTTCCATTTGGAACAGCCCCCTGACTAGCATGTTGATATTTGGTGAATGGCATTCTCTCTCTAGGCTGCTCTGTACTGCTGTCCTGTCTCTTTAATGTCTGAGGTTCTCTCATTCTGCTAATTCAGTCACTGTGAGTGTGTGTACGCGTTCGTGCGTGTGCGTAAGGCAACAGATCGCAATACAACGGACTGATTCAGGTTCACCTCCTACAGCTCTGTAATTACTGAGGACAGAGAACGAACCATGACCTTTACTGGAAGGGGAGAATTGAAAGAGAGAGAGAGAGTGTTTATTTCACTTTTGTTTATTATCTATTTAACTTGGGGGGAGAGAGAGAGAGAGGTGGGAGAGAGTGAAAGAGGTCAGAAAGAGAGATGGGATAGAGAGAAATAGAGGTGGAAGAGAAAGAGGCGGGAGAGAGAGAAGAGTGAGGTGGGAGAAAGGGAGAGAGGTGAGAGAGAGAGAGAGGGGTGGGAGAGAGAGGGGTGGGAGAGAGAGGGGTGGGAGATAGCGGGAGAGAAAGAGGTGGGAAAGAGAGGGAGATGGGATAGAGAGACCGAGAGAAAGGTGAGAAAGAGAGAGGGAGATGGGATAGAGAGACCGAGAGAAAGGTGAGAAAGAGAGAGGGAGATGGGATAGAGAGACCGAGAGAAAGGTGAGAAAGAGAGAGGGAGATGGGATAGAGACCGAGAGAAAGGTGAGAAAGAGAGAGATGGGCTGGAGGGAGAGAGAGAGAGAAAGAGGTGGGGGAGAGAGAGAGAGAGAGATGGGAGAGAGAGAGAGACAGAGATGGAAAATAGAGAGAAAGAGGTGGGAGTGAAAGAGGCCTGAGAGAGATGTGTGAGAGACAGAGGTGGGAGAGAGAGAGGGAGGGGTGGGAGAGAGAGAGAGAGAGAGAATGAGATAAAGGCATCATTACATTTAATTGACTTGAATTCACAGACACAGAAAATCTATATTTATTATGGATATCATGAATTGCTTAGTTTAAATAATCTGTTTAAGTGGGAAATTGCCTGGCGCCCAGCAGGAGAGGTGTTGGCAGGCTGTGAAACACTAGCTGACCCAAACATAACTCTTTTACTACTGTAGTATCTTTAATTAATCTTTCATCTTTGGTTTCCATCAATAAAAAAATCTGATAAAAAAAATGTCACGACAGGCCTGATGGAAACAGCTAATTTGTTGGTAAACTTTGCAAATGTCGACAAAGCAAAATATGGTAGACAAGGTGGGATAACGGTTTTGTTGGTGAAATAGATTATGCAACAATTGCTGAGAAATTGCTTTTAATGAGCAAATATTGACATAATAACCATCTTGTCGAGGCAAACTTGGAGTCACACGATGCTATGTTGTGTGCTCCTCCCACTGTGACTTGGAAAAGCACGCACAGTTTACTATGCTACAGATGAAATAAGTTAACAACTTCACAGGGTGGTGAAAGTGCACTGTGATGAGCTTGACGCTCCTTTCCAATAAATATTGAGGGTCTTGATTTGTATAGTGATGACATGATGATAGCTGCTTGGCTGCGAGTTGACAAATAACAATTATCCTGCACTTATCCATTACCTCATGTACCCTCCACACTGTATCTGCCAGCTGTTGGCCAGAGAACACATGCCAAGACCAGAGTCGACACATTCGCTGTTTATTGAAGACTTTTTCTGCCAAAACCCTTGACAGAGATACAAACAGGATGGACACACTTAGAATTGTTTCTTTAAAAGTTTTAAAACTAGGTGCTTTTTATGTGAACTACGTCATAACGCGCAGCTTTGTATCTGCAGCAAGTTCGTTTGATAGAGACTAAAAAAAAGCAAAATTATTAAGGAGCCCCATTTGGATCCCCCTGTTCCTGGTAGGGCAGCAGCTACTCTTCCTGGGGTCCAGCAACATTAAGGCAGATATATAAAATAACAAATATTACATGACATTTCATTTCATAGCACTTTTCACAAAAAATTTAAACCTGTTTGGGATAGGGGGCAGCATTGGGAAGTTTGGATGAAAAGCGTGCCCAGAGTAAACTGCCTGTTACTTAGGCTCAGAAGCTAGGATATGCATATAATTAGTATATTTGGATAGAAAACACTCTAAAGTTTCCAGAACTGTTAAAATAATGTATGTGAGTATAACAGAACTCATATGGTAGGCAAGAAAATCTAACCAGGAAGTGGGAAAAATTATAAAAATCCAACCAAGAAGTGGGAATTCTGAGGTTTGTAGTTTTTAAGTGAATTCCAATCCAATGTTCAGTGTCTGTGGGGTCAGATTGCACTTCCTAAGGCTTCCAGTGGATGTTAACAGTCTTTAGAAGTTGTTTCAGGCTTCTATTGTGAAAGGGGAGAGAATAAGACCACTCAGAGTAAGTGGCTCAGCTGAAAGCCATGAGTTGTTTATCGCGTGTGGCCGTGAGCGCATCGTTGGTTATCTGTGTTTTCTATTGTCAACGCTGTCGTCCAGATCCAAAAAGTTCCTATGATTGATTATAGACATCGTTGGATATGTTTCTACGAACTTTAATGGAACTTTTTTTACTTTTCGTCTGGATGTTGTGCATATGGATTACTGAATTAAACATGCAAACAAAAAGGAGGTTTTTGGACAAAAAGATTAACTTTATCGAACAAAACAAACATTTATTGTGTAACATGGAGTCCTTGGAGTGCCAACAGATGAAGATCATCAAAGGTAAGTGATTAATTTTAACGCTATTTCTGACTTTTGTGACACCTCTCCTTGGCTGGAAAATGTCTGTATGGTTTTTGTGGCGAGGCGCTGCCCTAACATGGTGTGCTTTCACCCTAAAGCCTTTTTGAAATCTGACACAGCGGCTGGATTAACAAGAAGTTTATCTTTAAGCCTATGTATAACACTTGTATCTTTCATCAATATTTATGATGAGTATTTCTGTAATTTGATTTGGCTCTCTGCAATTTCACCGGATGTTTGTTTGAGACAATGCATTACTGAACATAACGCGCCAATTTAAACAGAGGTTTTTGGACAAAGATTAACTTTATCGAACAAAACAAACATTTGTGTAACATGGAGTCCTAGGAGTGCCATCCGATGAAGATCGTCAAAGGTTACTGATTAATTTTAACGCTATTTCTGACTTTTGTGACACCTCTCCTTGGCTGGAAAATGTCTGTGTGGTTTTTTGTGGCTAGGCGCTGTCCTAACATAATCGCATGATGTGCTTTCACCGTAAAGCCTTTTTGAAATCGGACACTGTGGTTGGATTAACAATAAGTTTTTCTTTAAAATGGTGTATAATATTGTATGTTTGAGGAATTTTAATTATGAGATTTCTGTTGTTTGAATTTGGCGTCCTGCAATTTCACTGGCTGTAGGCCAGGTGTTCCGCTAGCAGAACTCCCTTCCCAGAAAGGATATGTGTGTTCCCTCAGGCCACTATTCTACTACCACATATTTACAATACAAAATCTATGTATATGTGTGTGTAGAGTGCGTGTGTAATCACGTGAATATGTATGCGTGTGCCTGTGTGTGTGTCTTCACAGTCCCTGCTGTTCCAAGGTGTATTTTGTATTATTTTTTACATCTGATTCTACTGCTTGCATCAGCTACCTGACGTGGAATATAGTAACATGTAGTCATGGCTCTATGTGGTACAGTGTGCCTTCCATAGTCTGTTCTGGACTTAGGGATTGTGAAGAGACCCCTGCTGGGTACCGGAAATCCCCAAAAGTCCTCACAAGCATAGTAAAACAAGGTACTCTTTCCCTCTTTGGCACTTTTCCCACATCCCAATGAAGACAAAGGTTGTTTATTGCTTAGGGTTTAGGTTTACGGTTACAACTGGGGTTAGGGGTTAAGGTTAGGGGCTGGGAAAAAAAGGATTTTGAATGGAAATCAATTTTAGTAAAACATATGCTGTATGTGTGTGTGCGTGTGTGTGTGTGGCTGCATGCATACATGTGTGTGTGCATGTGTTCCTCCTAACAGTGCTCTCTCTGTAGGGTAAGAACACTACCTAAGGGCCCTTGGCCATCCCCTGGGAACACTCTCATACAGTAATGTACCCTACGGCCCTGTACAACTACACCTAGACAGGCTACTGCTTCTCATCAAGCCGGCTGTCAAGCCTGTCTCTCCATACTCATGAGCTGGGTGGGTGAGCTGAATGTTTTAACATACTGTACCTTGTACTGAGCTAAAATATAAATGCAACATGCAACAATTTCAAAGATTTTACTGAGTTACAGTTCATACAGGGAAATCAGTCAATTTAAATGAATTCATTAGGCCCTAATCTATGGATTTGACATGACTGGGAATACAGATAAGCATCTGTTGGTCACAGACACCTTAAAAGAAAAGTAGGGGCGTGGATCAGAAAACCACTGAGTATCTGGTGTGTCCACCATGTGCTTCACGCAGCGCGACACATCTTCTTCACAGAGTTGATCCGGCTGTTGATTGTGGCCTGTGGAATGATGTCCCACTCCTCTTCAATGACTGTGCGAAGTTGCTCAATATGGGCAGGAACTGGAACACGCTGTCGTACACATCCAGGTCATCCCAAACATGCTCAACGGGTGTCATGTCTGGTGAGTATGCAGGCAGGGTAAAGAACTGGGACATTTTCAGCTTCCCAGAATTGTGTGCAGATCCTCGCGACATGGGGCCGAGCATTATCATGCTGAAACTTTAGGTGATCGCGGAGGATGAATGGCACATAGAACTGACCTCAGGATCTCGTCACGGTATCTCTGTGCATTCAAATTGCCATTTATAAAATACAATTGTGTTCTTTGTACGTAGCTTATGCCTGCCCATGTCATAACACCACCAGAAACAACATTGACATAAGCAAGTCGCTCGCCCACCTGATGCCATACATGCCTTCTGCCAGGTACAGTTCAAACCGGGCTTCCTCTGTGAAGAGCACACCTCTCCAGCATGCCAGTGGACATAGAAGGTGAGCATTTACCCACTCAAGTCGGTGATGATGCCGAACTGCAGTCAGGTCAAGACGCTAATAAGGACAAAGAGCACGCAGATGAACTTCCCTGAGACGGTTTCTGACAGTTTGTGCAGCAATTCTTCAGTTTTGCAAACCCATAGCCGAATCACAGCCTGTGGTTGTGAGGCCGGTTGGCCGTACTGCCAAATTCTCCAAAACAATGTTTGAGGTGGCTTATGGTGGAGAAATTAACATTAAATTCTCTAGCAACAGCTCTGGTGGACATTTCTGCAGTCGGCATGAAAATTGCACACTCCGTCAAAACTTGTTGAATTGTGTTGTGTGACAAAACTGTGTGACAAAACTGCACATTTTAGAGGGGCTTTTAGTGTCCCCAGTACAAAATGCACCTGTCTAATGATCATACTGGTTAATCAGCTTCTTGATTTGCCACACCAAACAGGTGGATGGATTATCTTGGCAAAGGAGAAATGCTCACTAACAGGGATGTAAACAAATTTGTTCATAACTTTTGAGAGAAATAAGCTTTTTGTGCATATGGAATATTTCTGGGATCTTTTATTTCAGCTCATGAAACATGGGACCAACATTTTACTTTACATGCTGGAGGAAACAGGTACAATATAACATTTACATTTACATTTAAGTCATTTGGCAGACGCTCTTATCCAGAGCGACTTACAAATTGGTGAATTCACCTTATGACATCCAGTGGAACAGCCACTTTACAATAGTGCATCTAAATCATTTAAGGGGGGGTGAGAAGGATTACTTTATCCTATCCTAGGTATTCCTTAAAGAGGTGGGGTTTCAGGTGTCTCCGGAAGGTGGTGATTGACTACGCTGTCCTGGCGTCGTGAGGGAGTTTGTTCCACCATTGGGGGGCCAGAGCAGCGAACAGTTTTGACTGGGCTGAGCGGGAACTGTACTTCCTCAGTGGTAGGGAGGCGAGCAGGCCAGAGGTGGATGAACGCAGTGCCCTTGTTTGGGTGTAGGGCCTGATCAGAGCCTGGAGGTACTGCGGTGCCGTTCCCTCACAGCTCCGTAGGCAAGCACCATGGTCTTGTAGCGGATGCGAGCTTCAACTGGAAGCCAGTGGAGAGAGCGGAGGAGCGGGGTGACGTGAGAGAACTTGGGAAGGTTGAACACCAGACGGGCTGCGGCGTTCTGGATGAGTTGTAGGGTTTAATGGCACAGGCAGGGAGCCCAGCCAACAGCGAGTTGCAGTAATCCAGACGGGAGATGACAAGTGCCTGGATTAGGACCTGCGCCGCTTCCTGTGTGAGGCAGGGTCGTACTCTGCGGATGTTGTAGAGCATGAACCTACAGGAACGGGCCACCGCCTTGATGTTAGTTGAGAACGACAGGGTGTTGTCCAGGATCACGCCAAGGTTCTTAGCGCTCTGGGAGGAGGAAACAATGGAGTTGTCAACCGTGATGGCGAGATCATGGAACGGGCAGTCCTTCCCCGGGAGGAAGAGCAGCTCCGTCTTGCCGAGGTTCAGCTTGAGGTGGTGATCCGTCATCCACACTGATATGTCTGCCAGACATGCAGAGATGCGATTCGCCACCTGGTCATCAGAAGGGGGAAAGATAATCTATATCCACAGTAAAACGAGTCCTATATCGACATAACCTGAAAGGTCACTCAGCAAGGAAGAAGCCACTCCTCCAAAACCGCCATAAAAAAGCCTGACTATGGTTTGCAATTGCACATGGGGACAAAGATCGTACTTTTTGGAGAAATGTCCTCTGGTCTGATGAAACAAAAATAGGACTGTTTGGCCATAATGACCATCGTTATGTTTGGAGGAAAAAGGGGGAGGCTTGCAAGCCGAAGAACACCATTCCAACCGTGAAGCACGAGGGTGGCAGCATCATGTTCTGGGGGTGCTTTGCTGCAGGAGGGATTGGTGCACTTCACAAAATAGATGGCATCTTGAGGAAGGAAAATGATGTGGATATATTGAAGCAACATCTCAAGACATCAGTCAGGAAGTTAAAGCTTGGTCGCAAATGGGTCTTCCAAATGGACTAGAACCCCAAGCAACCTTCCAAAGTTGTGGCAAAATATCTTAAGGACAACAAAGTCAAGGTATTGAAGCATCACAAAGCCCTGACCTCAATCCTATAGAAAATTTGTGGGCAGAACTGAAAAAGCGTGTGGAAGCAAGGAGGCCTACAAACCTGACTCAGTTACACCAGCTCTGCCAGGCGGAATGGGCCGAAATTCACCCATCTAAATTGTGGGAAGCTTGTGGAAGGCTACCTGAAATGTTTGACACAAGTTAAACAATTTAAAGGCAATGTGATGAAAGAAATAAAAGCTGAAATAAATAATTCTCTTTATTATTCTACTATTATTTCACATTCTTAAAATAAAGTGGTGATCCTAACTGACCTAAAACAGGGAATTTTTACTAGGATTATGTAAGGAATTGTGAAAAACTGTGTTTAAATGTACTTGGCTAAGGTGTATGTAAACGTCCGACTTCAACTGTCTGTAAATGGGGTATTTCAGTTTTTCTAAATTAAAAAAAAATTGCTTTGTCATTATGGGATATTGTGTGTAGATTGACGGGGATTTTTATTTAATTAATCCATTTTATAATAAGACTGTAACGCAACAAAATGTGGAAGAGGTCAAGGGGTCTGAATACTTTCCCAAAGCACTGTATATGTTCTTCTCTAGAGCGCATGAAAATAACTCTGATTTAGGCGTATGTACTTTGGATGGTGCACATATTGATGTGCTTACAAATATCTGGGCATCTAGATAGACGAAAAGCATATTGATGAATTAGTTAAGGAGTTGGCAATAAAAATGGGCTTCTTCTATAGAAATCGGTCATGCCTCTCTCTTAATAGTAGAAAGCAGATTATTCGGTCGACGTTCCTACCAGTCATAGACTATGAACGCAGCTGACACTTCATTGAATATTAAGTTTATCATAGAGCACTGCCAGTACTTGACTTGGTCAGGAGCTCACTGGAGCTGATGATGATATGTACAGCAAATTTAGATTCCTGAACTTCCGGCGCCAACAGAGATGGCCGCCTCGCTTCGCGTTCCTATGAACGTATGCAGTTTTTTTACGTGTTATTGCTTACATTAGTACCCCAGGTCATCTTAGGTTTCATTACATACAGTCGAGAAGAACAACTGAATATAAGATCAGCGTCAACTCACCATCAGTACGACCAAGAATATGACTTTCGCGAAGAGGATCCTGTGTTCTGCCTTTCAACCAGGACAACGGAATGGATCCCAGCCGGCAACCCAAAAAAACGACTTCGTAAAAGAGGGAAACGAGGCGGTCTTCTGGTCAGACTACGGAGACGGGCACATCGTGCCCCACTTCCTAGCATTCTTCTCGCCAATGTCCAGTCTCTTGACAACAAGGTTGATGAAATCCGAGCAAGGGTAGCATTCCAGAGGGACATCAGAGACTGTAACGTTCTTGGCTTCACGGAAACATGGCTCACTGGAGAGACGCTCTCGGATGCGGTGCAGCCAGCGGGTTTCTCCACACATCGCGCCGACAGAAACAAACACCTTTCTGGTAAGAAGAGGGGTGGGGACGTATGCCTTATGGCTAACGAGACGTGGTGCGATGAAAGAAACATACAGGAACTCAAATCCTTCTGTTCACCTGATTTGGAATTCCTCACAATCAAATGTAGACCGCATTTATCTACCAAGAGAATTCTCTTCGATTATAATCACAGCCGTATATATTCCCCCCCAAGCAGACACATCGATGGCTCTGAACAAACTTTATTTGCCTCTTTGCAAACTGGAATCCATACATCCTGAGGCTGCATTCATTGTAGCTGGGGATTTTAACAAGGCTAATCTGAACACAAGACTCCCTAAAATGTATCAGCATATCGATTGCGCCACCAGGGCTGGCAAAACCTTGGATCACTGTTATTCTAACTTCCGCGACGCATATAAGGCCCTGCCCCGCGTGAATCTGAAAGTGCGAACCACTGCTTTTAATCAGGGCAAGGTGACTGGTAATATGACCGAATACAAACAGTGCAGCTATTCCCTCCGTAAGGCTATCAAACAAGCTAAGCGTCAGTATAGAGACAAAGTAGAATCTCAATTCAACGGCTCAGACACAAGAGGTATGTGGCAGGGTCTTCAGTCAATCACAGACTACAAGATGAAATCCAGCTCAGTCACGGACCAGGATGTCTTGCTCCCAGGCAGACTAAATAACTTATTTGCCCGCTTTGAGGACAATACAGTGCCACTGACACGGCCTGCAACGGAAACTGCGGTCTCTCCTTCACTGCAGCCGAGGTGAGTAAAACATTTAAACGTGTTAACCCTCGCAAGGCCGCGGGCCCAGCCGGCATCCCCAGTCGCGCCCTCAGAGCATGCGCAGACCAGCTGGCTGGTGTGTTTACGGACATATTCAATCAATCCCTATACCAGTCTGCTGGTGAGGGCCCTCGGAGTGTGGTGTCAGGACAATAACCTCACACTCAACGTCAACAAAACTAAGGAGATGATTGTGGACTTCAGGAAACAGCAGAGGGAACACCCCCCTATCCACATCGATGGAATAGTAGTGGAGAGGGTAGTAAGTTTTAAGTTCCTCGGCATACACATCACAGACAAAACTGAATTGGTCCACTCACACAGACAGCATAGGTGAAGAAGGCGCAGCTACGCCTCTTCAACCTCAGGAGGCTGAAGAAATTCGGCTTGTCACCAAAAGCACTCACAAACTTCTACAGATGCACAATCGAGGGCATCCTGGCGGGCTGTATCACCGCCTGGTACGGCAACTGCTCCGCCCACAACCGTAAGGCTCTCCAGAGGGTAGTGAGGTCTGCACAACGTATCACCGAGGGCAAACTACCTGCCCTCCAGGACACCTACACCACCCGATGTTACAGGAAGGCCATAAAGATCATCAAGGACAACACCCACCCGAGCCACTGCCTGTTCACCCCGCTAACATCCAGAAGGCGAGGTCCCCCTCCCCCCCCCCTCCTCCCTCTCTGCAGATGACTTCGTCAACCATTTTGAAAAGAAGGTCGACGACATCCGATCCTCGTTTGCTAAGTCAAACGACACCGCTGGTTCTGCTCACGCTGCCCTACCCTGTGCTCTGACCTCTTTCTCCCCTCTCTCTCCAGATGAAATCTCGCTTCTTGTGACGGCCGGCCGCCCAACAACCTGCCCGCTTGACCCTATCCCCTCCTCTCTTCTCCAGACCATTTCCGGAGACCTTCTCCCTTACCTCACCTCGCTCATCAACTCATCCCTGACCGCTGGCTACGTCCCTTCCGTCTTCAAGAGAGCGAGAGTTGCACCCCTTCTGAAAAAACCTACACTCGATCCCTCCGATGTCAACAACTACAGACCAGTATCCCTTCTTTCTTTTCTCTCCAAAACTCTTGAACGTGCCGTCCTTGGCCAGCTCTCCCGCTATCTCTCTCAGAATGACCTTCTTGATCCAAATCAGTCAGGTTTCAAGACTAGTCATTCAACTGAGACTGCTCTTCTCTGTATCACGGAGGCGCTCCGCACTGCTAAAGCTAACTCTCTCTCCTCTGCTCTCATCCTTCTAGACCTATCGGCTGCCTTCGATACTGTGAACCATCATATCCTCCTCTCCACCCTCTCCGAGTTGGGCATCTCCGGCGCGGCCCACGCTTGGATTGCGTCCTACCTGACAGGTCGCTCCTACCAGGTGGCGTGGCGAGAATCTGTCTCCTCACCACGCGCTCTCACCGCTGGTGTCCCCCAGGGCTCTGTTCTAGGCCCTCTCCTATTCTCGCTATACACCAAGTCACTTGGCTCTGTCATAACCTCACATGGTCTCTCCTATCATTGCTATGCAGACGACACACAATTAATCTTCTCCTTTCCCCCTTCTGATGACCAGGTGGCGAATCGCATCTCTGCATGTCTGGCAGACATATCAGTGTGGATGACGGATCACCACCTCAAGCTGAACCTCGGCAAGACGGAGCTGCTCTTCCTCCCGGGGAAGGACTGCCCGTTCCATGATCTCGCCATCACGGTTGACAACTCCATTGTGTCCTCCTCCCAGAGCGCTAAGAACCTTGGCGTGATCCTGGACAACACCCTGTCGTTCTCAACCAACATCATGGCGGTGGCCCGTTCCTGTAGGTTCATGCTCTACAACATCCGCAGAGTACGACCCTGCCTCACACAGGAAGCGGCGCAGGTCCTAATCCAGGCACTTGTCATCTCCCGTCTGGATTACTGCAACTCGCTGTTGGCTGGGCTCCCTGCCTGTGCCATTAAACCCCTACAACTCATCCAGAACGCCGCAGCCCGTCTGGTGTTCAACCTTCCCAAGTTCTCTCACGTCACCCCGCTCCTCCGCTCTCTCCACTGGCTTCCAGTTGAAGCTCGCATCCGCTACAAGACCATGGTGCTTGCCTACGGAGCTGTGAGGGGAGCGGCACCGCAGTACCTCCAGGCTCTGATCAGGCCCTGCACCCAAACAAGGGCACTGCGTTCATCCACCTCTGGCCTGCTCGCCTCCCTACCACTGAGGAAGTACAGTTCCCGCTCAGCCAAGTCAAAACTGTTCGCTGCTCTGGCCCCCCAACGGTGGAACAAACTCTCTCACGACGCCAGGACAGTGGAGTCAATCACCACCTTCCGGAGACACCTGAAACCCCACCTCTTCAAGGAATACCTACGATAGGATAAGTAATCCTTCTCACCCCCCCCCCCTTAAATGATTTAGATGCACTATTGTAAAGTGGTTGTTCCACTGGATGTCAGAAGGTGAATTCACCAATTTGTAAGTCGCTCTGGATAAGAGCGTCTGCTAAATGACTTAAATGTAAATGTAAATGTCAGTACAGGTGCATCAAAGCTGGGACCGAGAGACTGAAAAACAGTTTCTATCTCAAGGCCATCAGACTGTTAAACAGCAACCACTAACATTGAGTGGCTGCTGCCAACACACTGACTCAACTCCAGCCACTTCAATAATGGGAATTGATGGGAAAGGATGTAAAATATATCACTAGCCACTTTAAACAATGCTACCTAATATAATGTTTACATACCCTACATTATTCATCTCATATGAATATGTATATACACTGTACTCTATCATCTACTGCATCCTTATGTAATACATGTATCACTAGCCAATTTAACTATGCCACTGTGTTTACATACTCATCTCATATGTATATACTGTACTCGATACCATCTACTGTATCTTGCATATGCTGTTCTGCACCATCACTCATTCATATCTTTATGTACATATTCTTTATCCCCTTACACTGTGTATAAGATATTAGTTTTGGAATTGTTAGTTAGATTACTTGTTGGTTATTACTGCATTGTCGGAACTGGAAGCACAAGCATTTCGCTACACTCGCATTAACATCTGCTAACCATGTGTATGTGACAAATAAAATTTGATTTGATTTGATTATTCCAGCTTAGTGCTAAATGTCTCTCTGTGAACATAAACTGATAACTGAATGTCTTTCTTTAGCACCATAACATCCCTAACAAGCGTGACCCTGTTCATACAGAAGTATCTTAATGTGGAGTAAATTATCATCACACACACAGTCTTAACGCGCCACGTTTCTCACGGGAGGAGAAAGGAGTGGTCACAACGCTCAGCGTATTTGAACTAAAATAGCCCCACTCTCTCTCACAGACACACACTCTCTCTCTCTCCGCCCCAGACAGTCCAGCCCTCCTTCCAGTCCTTCTCACTTCACCTTGCTAATTTGAACAAGGCTTTATTTTGCTGTTTGTCAGCAGCTGAACTGTAGCGGGGTTGTTAGGCCTCTCCCATGGCTAATTAGGGGACCAATGCTAGCATTCATGGCCCAGCGCGGAGCCCCGTTCTTGGGGAGGCCGCGGCCGCGCTGTCCCTCCTGGCAGCCAGCTCCTGGCACCTCCAAGGCCCTGCGGCCGCCATATTAAGTGACTGCTGAAATTCATGGCCCTGCCTGCCTGCACTGTGCTGGGCTGCCCAGGGTAGGGGTGTGGGTTACTGTGTGTGTTGGGGAGAATGGGGGTTGTTGCCAATGACAACGCATGCGTTCTCAAACACCCTAGGGCAGGAACGACACATTAGTAAATACTGTGGCTACACTATTTCTTTATTTACTACTGGGAGGTGAGACGTGAGCAATTATACACAAAGTATGGAAGTGTGTGGTGTGTGTACGCAATATACTGAATGTTATGTATGCATTTTTATGTGTGTCAGTTGGTGTGTGTGAACTCATATCTTATTCACCTACACACTGAGCAGGGAGGAGGTGTGTATATGAGGGCAGAACAGCCATCCTCCTTTCTGAGCGGTTTTGTTTGAGGGGATTAGTCTCAATAAAATGTCAATTTGAATTCATCCAACTAATATTTCTTGCTGGGGGTAATGCATGGAGCTGAACAACACTTTAAATGGTGTTCAGAACAGCCTGCTTGACTTGTCACGTGATATGATTTGTCCATGTGGAATCGGTTGGTTAACACACCCTCTGTACTGTCCTGCATGGGTCTCTCTGTGTGTGTGTGCATAGAGAAACAGAGACTAATGACATAAATAAGCTAAACATAAATGAGTAATACACATCTCCGTGTATGTGATGTGCAGTTACACTATCCACAGTTTTCTAATGTATTAGGACTGATGAAGATTACATAAATTTACAAAGGGTAATTTTCCTGAGAAAATATAGTGTGATTGCTTCAGCTGTCCAAAATTATGTTGTATTTACAAGGGACATTTTATTTATTTTATTTTATTTCACCTTTATTTAACCAGGTAGGCAAGTTGAGAACAAGTTCTCATTTACAATTGCGACCTGGCCAAGATAAAGGAAAGCAGTTCAACACATACAACGACACAGAGTTACACATGGAGCAAAACAAACATACAGTCAATAATACAGTATAAACAAGTCTATATACGATGTGAGCAAATGAGGTGAGATAAGGGAGGTAAAGGCAAAAAAAGGCCATGGTGGCAAAGTAAATACAATATAGCAAGTAAAACACTGGAATGGTAGATTTGCAATGGAAGAATGTGCAAAGTAGAAATAAAAATAATGGGGTGCAAAGGAGCAAAATAAATAAATTAAATACAGTAGGGAATGAGGTAGTTGTTTGGGCTAAAATATAGGTGGGATATGTACAGGTGCAGTAATCTGTGAGCTGCTCTGACAGTTGGTGCTTAAAGCTAGTGAGGGAGATAAGCGTTTCCAGTTTCAGTGCTTTTTGTAGTTCGTTCCAGTCATTGGCAGCAGAGAACTGGAAGGAGAGGCGGCCAAAGAAAGAATTGGTTTTGGGGTTGACTAGAGAGATATACCTGCTGGAGCGTGGGCTACAGGTGGGAGATGCTATGGTGACCAGCGAGCTGAGATAAGGGGGGACTTTACCTAGCAGGGTCTTGTAGATGACATGGAGCCAGTGGATTTGGCGACGAGTATGAAGCGAGGGCCAGCCAACGAGAGCGTACAGGTCGCAATGGTGGGAAGTATATGGTGCTTTGGTGACAAAACGGATTGCACTGTGATAGACTGCATCCAATTTGTTGAGTAGGGTATTGGAGGCTATTTTGTAAATGACATAGCCAAAGTCGAGGATTGGTAGGATGGTCAGTATTACAAGGGTATGTTTGGCAGCATGAGTGAAGGATGCTTTGTTGCGAAATAGGAAGCCAATTCTAGATTTAACTTTGGATTGGAGATATTTGATATGGGTCTGGAAGGAGAGTTTACAGTCTAACCAGACACCTAAGTATTTGTAGTTGCCTTGGCCAGATCAATGAACACGGCTGCACAGTAATGTTTCTTATCGATGGCGGTTAAGATATCGTTTAGGACCTTGAGTGTGGCTGAGGTGCACCCATGACCAGCTCTGAAACCAGATTGCATAGCAGAGAAGGTATGGTGAGATCCAAAATGGTCGGTAATCTGTTTGTTGACTTGGCTTTCGAAGACCTTAGAAAGGCATGGTAGGATAGATATAGGTCTGTAGCAGTTTGGGTCAAGTGTCCCCCCCTTTGAAGAGGGGGATGACCGCAGCTGCTTTCCAATCTTTGGGGATCTCAGACGACACGAAAGAGGTTGAACAGGCTAGTAATAGGGGTGGCAACAATTTCGGGAGATAATTTTAGAAAGAAAGGGTCCAGATTGTCTAGCCCGGCTGATTTGTAGGGGTCCAGATTTTGCAGCTCTTTCAGAACATCAGCTGAACGGACTTGGGAGAAGGAGAAATGGGGAAGGCTTGGGCGAGTTGCTGTGAGGGGTGCAGTGCTGTTGACCGGGGTATGAGTAGCCAGGTGGAAAGCATGGCCAGCCGTAGAAAAATGCTTATTGAAATTCTCAATTATGGTGGATTTATCAGTGGTGACAGTGTTTCCTATCTTCAGTGCAGTGGGCAGCTGGGAGGAGGTGTTCTTATTCTCCATGGACTTTACAGTGTCCCAGAACTTTTTTGAGTTAGTGTTGCAGGAAGCAAATTTCTGCTTGAAAAAGCTGGCCTTGGCTTTTCTAACTGCCTGTGTATAACGGTTTCTAGCTTCCCTGAACAGCTGCATATCACGGGGGCTGTTTGATGCTAAGGCAGAACGCCATAGGATGTTTTTGTGTTGGTTAAGGGCAGTCAGGTCTGGTGCAGTCATGCTGCAGCAGCGATGGAAAAAGTACCCAATTGACAAAAGTAAAGATACCTTAATAGAAAATGACTCAAGTAAAAGTCACCCAGTAAAATACTACTTGAGTACAAGTCTAAAAGTATTTGATTTAAAATATACTTAAGTATCAAAAGTAAAATGTAATTGCTAAAATATTCTTAAGTATCAAATGTAAAAGTATAAATCATTTAAAATTCCTTATGACGCAAACCAGATGGCACCATTATTTTACGGATAGCCAGGGGCACACACCAACACTCAAACATAATTTACAAACAAAGCATTTGTGTTTAGTGAGTCTGCCAGATCAGAGGCAGTAAGGATGACCAGGGATGTTCTCTTGATAAGTGTGTGAATTGGAAAATGTTCCTGTGCTGCTAAGCATTCAAAATGTAACATGTACTTTTGGGTGTCAGGGAAAATATATGTAATGAGTAAAAAGTACATTACTTTCTTTAGGAATGTAGTGCAGTAAAAGTAAAAGTTATCCCAAAAGAATTATAGTAAAGTAAAGTACAGATACCCAAATAATCTACTTAAGTAGTACTGTAAAGTAATTTTACTTAAGTACTTTACACCACTGCTATACAGTACGTTGGGCACCAGGGTTTTTAACATAAACCTGCAAATGACCATCTGTTTTCATATCATGTGTAGGACCCTGAGTTTTCCTGACCAAGTGAGAATACTGTAGCTAGGACCCCAAGATAATCCTGGCTGGGTCAGGAATAACTCCTGTCCCTAGCCAAAGGACACACACAATGTAACTCCTGCACCAGTAAGTTACTATATACAGTGCTTTTTATTTTATTTTTACATGTTGTTACATTACAGCCTTATTCTAAAATATATCAAATATTTTTTTCCCTCATTAATCTACACACAACACCCCATAATAACAAAGCGAAACAGGTTATTTGAATAAAAATAAAAAATCAGATCCCCTTCACTATGAGACTCTAAATTGAGCTCAGGTGCATTCTGTTTCCATTGATCACCCTTGAGATGCTTCTACAGCTTGATTGGAGTCCACCTGTGGTAAAGGGTATTGATTGGACATGATTTTGAAACGCACACACCTGTCTATATAAGGTCCCACTGTTGACAGCGCATGTAAGAGCAGAAACCAAGCCATGAGGTCGACGGAATTGTCTGTAGAGCTCTGAGACAGGATTGTGTCGAGGCACATATCTGGGGAAGGGTAGCAAAACATTTCTGCAGTATTGAAGGTCCCCAAGGACACAGTGGCCTCCATCATTCTTAAGTGGAAGAAGTTTGGAGCCAACAAGACTCTTCATGGAGCTGGCCGAAGAACAACCATCTCTGCCATCTCTCCATCAATCATGCCTTTATGGTAGAGTGGCCAGACAGAAGCCACTTCTCAGTAAAAGGCACAAGACAGCCCGCTTGGAGTTTACCAAACTGCACCTAAAGACTCTCAAACCTTGAGAAACAAAATTCTCCAGTCTAATGAAACCAAGATTGAACTCTTTGGCCTGAATGCCAAGCATCACATATGGAGGAAACCTGGCACCATCCCTATGATGAAGCATGGTGGTGGCAGCATCAGGTTGTGGGGATGTTTTTCAGGGAAGATGAACAGAGCCAAGTACAGAGATCATTGAAGAAAATCTGCTCCAGTACGCTCAGGACCTCAGACTGGAGTGAAGATTCATCTTCCAACATGACAACGGCCCTTAGCAAACAGCCAAGACAACACAGGAGTGGCTTCGGGACAAGTCTCTGAATGTCCTTGAGTGGCCCAGCGAGAGCCCGGACTTGAACCCAATCGAATATCTCTGGAAAGACCTGAAAATAGCTGTGCAGCAACACTCCCCATCCAACCAGACAGATCTTGAGAGGATCTGGGAGAATGGGAGAAACTGATTGGACATGGTTTGCGCTTTCAGTTTTTGAGCAAAACACTGGATTTAACCATGGCAAGATGAATGTGTCAGAATACAAACAATGGTCATTCCATCCGCGAAGCAATCAAACAGGCAAAACGTCAGTATAGAGACAGAGTGGAGTCGCAATTCAACGGTTCAGACACAAGACGTAAGTGACAGCGTCTACAGACAATCACGGAATACAAAAGGAAAACCAGCCACGTCACGGACACCGTCTTACTTCCAGACCAGATAAACACGTTCTTTGCTTGCTTTGAGGATAACACAGTGCCACCGACATGGCCAGCTACCAAGGACTGTGGGCTCTCCTTCTCTGTGGCCGATGTGAGTAAAACATTTAAATATGTTGACCCTCGCAAGGCTGCCGGCCCAGACGGTTCCCTAGCCGCGTCCTCAGAGCATGCGCAGTCCAGCTGAAGAGACTTTTTTTTAAATACATTTTAGAATAAGGCTGAAACGTATAAGGGATTTGAATACTTTCCCGAATGCACTGTATATAGTTCATACATTAACATCAAATCAAATTTAAATCAAATCAAATTTGTCACATACACATGGTTAGCAGATATTAATGCGAGTGAAGCGAAATGCTGTGCTTCTAGTTCCGACAATGCAGTAATAACCAACAAGTAATCTAACCTAACAATTAACAGGTGAAGATTACAGCTGTAAGCAGTTGGCAAGGAGACACAGGAGAGACATGTGTTTGCGGATTATTGTCGGCTTAACTCATTATACCAGTAGCGTGTGTACATGCATGAAATAATGCTGTAAGTACACCTGCTGTTATATCAGCAGGACAATTGGGGTCGAACGTAACAGCATTCTACAACTCCCTCTTGACTTCCGGAAATGTGTTTTTATCAGCACACAAACACAAGATGAATTAGTTAGGAGACATGTGCACCGGTACTTGTACCTGATAGTGTTTACAACTACCCACTGTAACATTTGTCTCTCTTGCAATAATACATGGATTGTACAGAAAAGCCCCAAACAAACAAGCAATTTGTTCAGTTACATTTTGGGATGCTCCTGGATAAAAGCAGAGAGGCACTGAGAGTCTGGAAACGTACCCTGTTATATAGGAATTCAATGGCAGTCAGTCAAAGTGACACGGACAGAGACAGACAGAAACGTTTGATGTTTATTGTTGTGCTCAACAGGGATCATCTGGAAAATAAACCCCAGCATTGACTCTCTGTCATAATAAAGGGGGGGTAAACGGGGTGATAGGAAATATGGAGATGGAGACTAAGGTAAATAGATAACCCTGTCACCTCAAAAGTAGTAGCATGAGAAGAGGTCCAGAGTAGACTTAAGAGTCAGAGAGGACAAGCTTCACCCCTCTTAGTCTTTAGGGGAAACACCCCCACTACACTACATTGAAAAAAAATCAACAGCTCAAACAAGGACCATTCCACATGGCAGTCTAATGAAAATATGTGCGTAGAATTAGTGAGATGTGTGTCTAGAGAAAATGCATGTGAAAGTGTGTGTAGACTGTGTGTATAGTGTGTGGGATTATTTGCCACTGAGCTGTGGGGACTGCGTTTCTGCGGTGTATAATGTGTGTGTGTGGCTGAGTGTGTGTGTGTGTTGTGGACAGTGTGTGTTTTATGCTGTGGTGTTTGACTAATAGACAGGCTGAAGGTGGGTCTGGACTCCTGATGGCTGTGGCAGACACCGGAGAATACACCCTGAGCACGAAAAGAGAAGGAGAGGAGACGAGAAAAGAAGGGGAGTGTGGGGGGGGGGGGCAGTTAATAACATTACAGAACAACAGTGTTACAAAATACAACTTCCCCTGCAGCTCCACGCTCAAATTATTATATTTACAAAGTAGAAATGCAGATCTTTTCCTCCTCACAACAGGCTTCAGTCAGACAGCATTGAGGCCATTTCAGCAGCCCGCATGCCACCTGTCGTGCTGTGCTGTGCTGCACTGCGCTCCTCTCAGAACCGAGACAAACTTTCCACAAAAACAAAAGACCATTCCCGCTTGTCTTTTATGACACCCAAGGCAAATAGAGCTGTGGATTTTCCATCGGGAGCCTAAGTGACGGGCCTGGGAGAAAAACACTGGAATAGTTGTGTCACTAAGCGGTCTGTCTCTCTCCGTCTCTCTCTCCTACTTTAGAGACATTGGTTACATTTTTACCTGACTAACTCATCCGGAATGACATTTCTGCTATGGCTAGAGGTAAAATACATTGGCTTTACCTCAAATTACATAATTTGCCCAAATAGTGCATTAGTTTGGGATAGAGCCATTATTTCTTTGTATCTGGCTCTGGCTAAAAGCAGTGCACTACATAGGTAATAACTAGATGCCCTTATTCTAAGAATGAGTAAGGAGAAAGAGAAAAGGCCAAAAAAGGAAGTAGATGTGTTTTTATGACATCCTCTGTGAGTCAGCAGTCCCATAGCTCTACCCAGGATTCATAGGGAGATTTGGACCTGATATTGACAGTTACGGGTAACAATGGCTGACTTACTGGAACATGGTCCAGAAACAGAGGGGCTTATCAGCCAGGACATATGGAGATAATATCCAACTGACATGATTGAAATTCAACTGTAATGAGACAAAGAGAAAATGCAGTAGAATGTTTGGCTAAAACATAGAATGAACATGCTTAGAGGGCTTGGAAGTGATCAGGCCTACTTATTACCTAAACATCAATGGTGGCAAAAACAAATTCCCCTTAAATTCGATCTCTCAAGGACATCATTCTGTCAACTAGAGTTTCAATGTTACATCAGAGACGCTGGGACTTTCCTCCCACACACATTAGACCTGTTTTCTAATCAGCCACACAGTCAGTCAGGGAAAACTTTGGGCCATGGTAATGTCAGAGAAGGATATTAGATCTGGCTATGATACAGTTGCTTAGCGACTGCTTCACACCGTTTCAGACTGACGTATGACTCTACATGTAATGCGATTCAATACTGTGATTTTATTAAGATTCCATGGTCCAAACATATTGCTCACCATATGTCTGCTGTAGAGGGACAAGAGAGAGCCATGAGAAAATGAGTTTGCTGAAAACAAATTGGCTCCTTATTTAAAAAGAAGACAGAGAACAATAAATTAAGGAAAACACTGGAGTTTTGGTGTTGGTAGAGCAAACTAAAGCAAAAATATTATTGGGATACTGTCAAAACGATACGACAGTATTTATTGTCAAAAATAATATTCAGATATGTAACTGCATCGATCTTTCCCCCATCACTAGGATTATTGTGGTGTGTCAATACTGTAGCTGGTGATCAGTTTGAAAACCCAGCACCGAGCTTCTGCTTCACGGCAACAAAATACACATAATTGCACCAAAGCGATACATTGCTCTGTATAACTCTTGCTCCATTAATCTTTCCTCGATTCCTCCCATTCTCTCTCCTCTCCTCCTTCTCAAAACTGAAGAAAGTCAGAGTGAAAGGACTTTGGACCTTCTAATCAAATACGATTGAGAAGGAAGCAAAGAGAGAGGACGCAATGAGGTCCCTTCCATAACCCCTCATCTTGAAGTGGAGAGACAATTCATCAACTCTTGGAGGACAATGGAAGTGAATAAAAAAAGCGTATTTATTGCTCAAAGTTTCGGCTTTTCGCCACCTTCAGAGTTTTTTCTACAACTGCCATTGTCCTCCAAGAGTTGCTGAATCTCCTTTTTACTTCAGGTTGCTCCTCAATTCATGCATTTTGGTTGAAGGGTTACACCAGTGTTCCCTTCCCATAACCACTCATCTTCACAGGGTCAGAAGGGGTCAACTAAAGAATACCTCCTCTAACCCCTCATCTTTAGGGCCTATTGCCAACCAGGAGAAAATCAAGGCCTTTCTCTCTGCAATAAAGGTCAAGCTGTTTGAAAACCCAGCACAGAGCAACTGCACAGCAACCAAAAACACTTCATTGTGCCAAAGCACATTACTCTGTATGGCTCCTTCACAAGTTATCTTTACTCGATTCCTCCCATCCACTCTCCTTGCCTCCTATTCAAAACCCATTGTAGAAGAAGGTAAAAGAGTGAAAGACCCTTGAGTGAAAGGCCCTTGGACCTTCTACTCCATACTATGATTGAGAAGGAAGCGAGGAGAGAGGATGTGATGAATCACAGAAAGACAACTTGTGAAAGAATACTTTTCAATCTATTAATAAACATAATCTCCATGCAGAACACAGGAAACCAGAACCAGTCTCAGGCATTAATGTAGCGTAACGTCAACCTACATCCCTGTTCACCGACTGACCTTTTAACCCCCTTGGGTTGCTTTTCAAAATATTTTCAATACTTCTGTGTACCCCATGTCCCTCCAATACATATGTATTTTGAGGAGGGCCCTCAAGACATTCCTAAATTCTGACTACACAACATACTCAGTGGCCTACCAAACCCTACAGATAAAACTGTTGCAGCAGAGACCTGAAATGTGCCGAGTTCAAGCTGGCTGCCAACTACAAGGGATCAGCAACCGGGAGTAAACACAAATCAGGGCATCATTAGTTAGGTTTTTAAACCGACACTAAATATAGTTTTTGTTCATGTGTTTCTCTCTTAATCATGTGTAAATTGTGTAAATAAAACCCATCTACTCTAATTTGGGTAAATGTTTTCAGATAGTGGTCCTGTCTTCCAGTGCCTCATCAGAGGAAGGTTAAGAGGCAGGTCTGTTCTGTGCTGTGCCAAGCCCAGACTGACTGAATGACTCATAGAAGTGTGGGAAGGCTACAGAATGTACTACTCAGGAAACAGTCAGAACTAACATTTGAGGAGGTTTAGGTGAGGTTTTCAAGAGAAGTGTTCTGTACCGTGTTATATAAAAACACTTCCCCTAGAGGTATCTAAGTAATGCAGAAGAGGCATGGCATATTGTTTGATTGGCAGACGCCAAAAGGAATGGAGACACTCTACAGACGTTATACAATAGACTTGCATACGCCCTTACACTCTCTTTCTCTCTGACAGACACACACTTACCCTGCTGCACAAAAAGTCTAAAACATGCACATGCACATGGGGCTTTAAGATTCTATCTGCGCAAAGCATTGGTCTGAGATATTGAGCATCAAAGTTTTCACATCCCAGATCTCAGAACTGTTTTGTAGTGAATTCTTATTTCATAACCAATACAGGTCCTCGTCTTAAAGGTACGTAGAGTGCAGAGTATCAAAATCCTGTGTATTTGTAAATCCGTTTTATTAGGGTGCAATCTTATGGCTCTGAAATATCAATCTGGATATGGGACTTCTGAATTAGGCATGTTCAGTTTTTATGAAAACTGTAGCTATTTGAATACACAAATGATAGAATAACACTATTTTACCAAGATAGTGTTTGATGATGTGTTCTGACTCTAAGATCACCAGCCAAATTACTGTTATGACTGAACAACGACATGACATCATTTACTTTCAGATTTCTTAGTGTTGTTTTTTTCTTTCTTGCGTGACATTATTGCTGGCTAGATTAACCTAGACCATACTTCCATGGAGATGGCAGAGACATGTGTTCCGAATGGTCCGTTTGGATTTTCTCAGGCTTGTGACTGGCTTGCAGATAGAACCTTATAGCGGCAAAATCAAATGGGTTTATGCAGAGAGAACTTTCTCAAATCTAACTTCATAGACATACGAAGAACCATCTAAAAATCATGTATATATGACTAACTCGTTTATGACAAAAATGTCAGATAGAACCTTATAGTCCCATGGTCTCAAAACTCTCTTCGTCACACAACCACCACGACACACGCACATTTACATTACATTTCTGCACAGTCCTGTACTCACATGTATGTTCCTGAGTTTCTTCTTGCCTCTCTCCAGCTTGCTGAGGAGTCTGTGCTGCTGCTGCTCTCTGGGCGCCGACTGCATCAGACGGTCGTCAACGGATACAGTCTTCCTCAGAGCCGCCCGCTCACCCGCTGTCTCTCCCTCACCCGCTGCTGTTGCTGTCTCACCCAGAGGGAGGCTTCTCACACCCGGGGCCGGTGCTGGGGCTGGGGCCTGGGCTGATGATATGGGAGATGGCTCTGTTCTGTCGAAGTCCCGCTGCACTGAGCCTGGACAACAGAAACCAGAGATGCACCACTGATAGTATACAACGCCACGAGCACACACACACACATGCATACGCGCAAACACACATGCATACGCCCGCACACACACACACATTCTGAAAGCAATGGCACACAAAATCAAAATATATAGAGATCAATAGACAATTAGAGAGAAAGAGAAAAGGAGAGAACTGAAGAAATACAAGTGGACATATTGTGTGGGAGTGAATTGCTCCTTTGGCACCGTCTTAGATAGAACACCAGGATTAATAGTCTCACATTGTCTGCAAACAAACAAAACTTAACTGGTCTCTGGTCACCTCAAAGATATGTGCAATCACAAGCAAACACCTTAAACACACACACAAACACGCAAACATATACACAAACACACACACACATTTAATCTGCTGTCTTCCTCTCTTCCCAGCTGTCAGGTGAGGCGGTTTCATCTTTCTCTCTGCTCAGTGTGTCTGCTGTTGTGTGTGTGTATGTGTGACACAAACAAGCACGCACACATATACACAGGAACAATATCAATTGCATCCTCCATGCGTCCTCTCTCGTCTCCTCCTCAAAACCCATTGGATGAGAATGTCAGAGGTCCCTCCCCTCTGACCTTCTCCTCAAATATGGTTTGAGGAGGTGGCGAGATGAGAGGAGTATGCAATTGAGATCATCCCATACAAGCTCAAACACACAGCAGACACTAGCACACTTTTAAGCTGGTGTACTCAGACAGAAAACATGATCAAAGTCAAGAAACTTCATTCCAGACTAATAGAAAAATAATTATACTTCAGACATTATGAAGAGATGTCACACGCACAAATCTGCAGTCCTCTCTTCCCTCCAACTTTCTCAGGTGAAGCGGTTTCATGTTTCACTCTGCTCACCGTGTTTGTCTGTCGGCTGTTGCGAGTGTGTGAGTATGTTTATATGATAAAATACGATACGGTTGTGTGTGTATGTATGTGTGCATGCAAGCGTGTGTCTTTGTGTGTGTCTGTGTGCATGCGAATGTGGGTGTGTCTGCGTGCACGTGAGCATGTGTGTGTGTGTCTGCAGTAGAATGTATCAGGCTCGTCTCATGTGCTACCTCAACACCTGAGAGCAGCTCTGTACTGGCAGAATGACAGAAGCCCTAACCAGCCCATTAAATCTGCATGAAGGCCTCATTCAGCCTATACACAACCCTTTTATTATTAGAACTACCATTCAAAGCCAATATTAGCTCAGACTTAAGGATATCCCACATAGGTCTGGCCAATATGTACAAAATATCATATCACAGTATTTTTCTCATTTTTGAAGGTAGGACGGTATTTGGCATTTCTGAATAATAAAACTTCTAAATATGCTTTATTGGTAGTTCATGGCAACAAATGAAAAGCTGTGGTTTTAGTGGGCTTTCTCCATTCTGATTGCTTTATACTGTTCAAACCAAACTTCAACCCAAAATATTAGGAGCACAAAACTGACAGTGGACTAGTCCTATTTGTAGAACATTACGTAGGAATCAAAATCCTATTTTGTAGCCTCAAACTCCGGTACTCGAGCAATGGTACCATTTGCATAGTTATTTGTTCACTTCAAGCATTCAATTGCAGCATTTTCAAACATTTCTTACTTTCCTGCACTAATTTGTTATTGTTTACCCACTGTCACATTTCTTTTGTCTTTGTATGCCTCTATTTTGTAAAAATAATTGTACAAAATATATTTTATTAGAATAATTATCCTCTGACTGTTTATTTTTCGGGTTCAACTGCAGATCTTACATTCGCCACTAGGAGTAGTCGGACGATTTCCAGGGGTCTATTTGGCAAGCTTGCCCTCCCGAAGTTGTTGACTTGTCATCCTAGAAAATGTCCAGCTGCAGAGTATGCACGCTGAGGCTGTCTGTTCTGCAAACCTCAAAGTGCATGCGTATCAGATGGTACAGTATGTGTGCACATTTGTTGGTCGCCTGAGTCAGTAGCTTTGTTCCTGGGCATCAGCATACTATGCATATACCAGTCGGTGCACTAGCTCTGGCCCAGGCCGTTATGTTAACCACTGTTGCTTGTGCAGCTAGCAAAGATTTTTATAAGAAACCAAGATAGACAACAGCCTGTCGTTTCCAATGGGAACAAATTAGTCATAATGGGCACAACAAGCAAGGAGGTGGGCAGAGCCAAGCACAAGCTAGCGAGATCCTATTTGCCTGTTATGGCATGCATCTGCATATTTCTGTTCCCTATATTTCCGTTGGGGAATGCCTACTCTGTGAAGTGCGTGTGTGCAATAACTCAATTCGCAATCCTTCTAAACAGTGCAATTTCTTATAACTTTGGCAAATGGGCAAAGTCTACAAAACTTAGTCCACTCTGCTCAAAACAGATTCTAGTTTTGGGAACAGAAACTGTATTGAGATCAAATGTTTCATTGATGAGAAAATTTGCTATCATATTTGGTGGGTGGGAACGCTAAGCGGATGCTTCACATTTATACATCCGGTGAAATATCGGTCTCATTGTTCTATCTGTGTAGCTATTACACACTAGCTAGCTAGCACGTTTACGCTAGCTAGCTAGTACCCAAGCTAGTGCACATTAGCTGTCTGGATTGATTGCTATAATTGTTTTAGTCATTCGTGAATTACTTAATGTTAAAAAATGTATTAAACATGAAACTACCGTTATAGAAGGTCAAGTAAAAACCCAAACCAGAGCTTGAATGAATACCGATATCTTTTTTCAATGGTTTACCGCCCGGCCCTAATCCCAGACACTCGGTTCATTACAATATAGTGGATATTACACATAATAATTCATATTTTATAGTAGTAAGATACAAAATAAAAATAAAACCCTATACAATTCCTATTCCGGTGGATATATTATCGAATAGATATTTGAAAAACACCTTGAGGATTGATTATAAACATTGTTACTAAGTATTATTATTTTTTGGACACTTGAAAACAAGATGGTGCATCTCAAGATATTTTGTCCTGCAGAGTTACCTCTGCTGCAGAAGATAAGTTCATTAGAGTTACCAGCCTTAGAAATTGCAGCTCAAATAAATGCTTCACAGAGTTTAAGTAACGGACACATCTCAACATCAACTATTCAGAGGAGACTGTGTGAACAGGCTTTCAAGGTCGAATTGCAGCAAAGAAACCACTACTAAAGAACACCAATAATAAGAAGAGACTTGCTTGGGCCAACAAACATGGGCAATGGACATTAGACCAGTGGAAATCTGTCTGTCCTTTGATCTGATGATATAAAATATGACATTTTTGGTTCCAACCAAAAATCTTTATGAGATGCAAAGTAGGTGAACGGATGATCTCTGTATGTGTGGTTCCCACCGTGAAGCATGGAGGAGGCGGTGTGATGGTGCTTTGCTGGTGACACTGTCTGTGATTTATTTAGAATTCAAGGCACACTTAACCAGCATGGCTACCACAGCATTCTGAGGCAATACGCCATCCCATCTGGTTTGCGCTTAGTGGGACTATCATTTGTTTGTCAACAGGACAATGATCCAAAACACACCTCCAGGCTGTGTAAGGGCTATTTGACCAAGGAGGGTGATGGGAGTGCTGTGTCAGATGACCTGGCCTCCACAATCATCTGACCTCAACCCAATTGAGATGGTTTGGGATGAGTTGGACCACAGAGTGAAGGAAAAGCAGCCAACAAGGGCTCAGCATATGTGGGAACTCCTTCAAGACTGTCGGAAAAGCATTCCTCATGGAGCTAGTTGAGAGAATGCCAAGAGTGTGCAGAGCTGTCATCAAGGCAAATGGTGGCTACTTTGAAGAATCTCAAATATTGTAACGGTTTTCATGCGGTGAAGGAGAGTCGGACCAAAATGCAGCATGTAGATTGCGATCCATGTTTAATGAACAAACGTAAACACGAATCAATACAAATACTACAAAACAAAAGAACGTAACGAAAACCGAAACAGCCTATACTAGTGTAAACTAACACAGATACAGGAACAAGGACACTAAGGACAATCACCCACGAAACACACAAAGAATATGGCTGCCTAAATATGGTTCCCAATCAGAGACAACGATAATCACCTGACTCTGATTGAGAACCGCCTCAGGCAGCCATAGACTAACGCTAGACATCCCACAAAACCCCAAGACAAAAACACACTACAATAACCCATGTCACACCCTGGCCTGACCGAATAAATGAAGAATAAACATAATATATTTCGACCAGAGGGGCAGCTCGGGACAGAGGGGCAGCTCGGGACTGAGAGGAAGCCCAGCACTGAGAGGAAGCCCAGCCAGGTAGTTGGATCCGGCAGATCCTGGCTGGTTGACGGTTCTGGCAGATCCTGGCTGACTGGCAGATCTGGAAGAGTCTGGCTGACTGGCGGATCTGGAAGAGTCTGGCAGAGTCTGGCTGACTGGCAGAGTCTGGCTGACTGGCAGAGTCTGGCAGAGTCTGGCTGACTGGCAGAGTCTGGCAGAGTCTGGCAGAGTCTGGCTGACTGGCAGAGTCTGGCTGACTGGCAGAGTCTGGCTGACTGGAAGAGTCTGGCTGACTGGAAGAGTCTGGCTGACTGGCAGAGTCTGGAAGAGTCTGGCTGACTGGCGGATCTGGAAGAGTCTGGCTGACTGGCGGATCTGGAAGAGTCTGGCTGACTGGCGGATCTGGAAGAGTCTGGCTGACTGGCGGATCTGGAAGAGTCTGGCTGACTGGCGGATCTGGAAGAGTCTGGCTGACTGGCGGATCTGGAAGAGTCTGGCTGACTGGCGGATCTGGAAGAGTCTGGCTGACTGGCGGATCTGGAAGAGTCTGGCTGACTGGCGGATCTGGAAGAGTCTGGCTGACTGGCGGATCTGGAAGAGTCTGGCTGACTGGCGGATCTGGAAGAGTCTGGCTGACTGGCGGATCTGGAAGAGTCTGGCTGACTGGCGGATCTGGAAGAGTCTGGCTGACTGGCGGATCTGGAAGAGTCTGGCTGACTGGCGGATCTGGAAGAGTCTGGCTGACTGGCGGATCTGGAAGAGTCTGGCTGACTGGCGGATCTGGAAGAGTCTGGCTGACTGGCGGATCTGGAAGAGTCTGGCTGACTGGCGGATCTGGAAGAGTCTGGCTGACTGGCGGATCTGGAAGAGTCTGGCTGACTGGCGGATCTGGAAGAGTCTGGCTGACTGGCGGATCTGGAAGAGTCTCCGGCAGCGCAGGAGAGGAGGAAGGCTCTGGCTGCGCTAAACAGGCGAGGCGCACAGTGGGTCTGATGCGTGGTGCTGGCACTGGTGGTACTGGGCCGAGGACATGCACAGGAAGCCTGGGGCGGGGAGCTGCCACCGGAGGGCTGGGGTGTGGTGGTGGTACAGGGTAGACCCGACCGTGCAGGCGCACTGGAGCTCTTGAGCACCGAGCCTGCCCAACCTTACCTGGCTCGATGCCCACTCTAGCCCGGCCAATACGAGGAGCTGGAATATACCGCACCGGGCTATGCACCCGCACTGGGGACACCGTGCGCACCACTGCATAACACTGCCCGGTCTCTCTAACCCCCCGGTAAGCACAGGGAGTTTGCACAGGTCTCCGACCTGGCGTAGCCCTACTCCCTGTGAGCCCCCCCAAGAAATTTTTGGGGCTGACTCTCGAGCTTCCATGCCAACCATGTTCCCTCATATCGCCGGCTCCTCTCTCCGGCTGCCTCTGCTCTCCTCGCTGCCTCCACCTGTTCCCATGGAAGGCGATCCCTTCCCGCCAGGATCTCCTCCCATGTGTAGCAACCCTTGCCATCCAATATATCATCCCATGTCCAATCCTCATTGCGCCACTGTTGCTGCCTTTGTTGCTTCTCCTGTGGCTCCTGCCTGTTGACACGCTGCTTGGTCCGTTTGTGGTGGGTGATTCTGTAACAGTTTTCATGCGGTGAAGGAGAGTCGGACCAAAATGCAGCGTGTAGATTGTGATCCATGTTTAATGAACAAACGTAAACACTAATCAATACAAATACTACAAAACAAAAGAATGTAACGAAAACCGAAACAGCCTATACTAGTGTAAACTAACACAGCTACAGGAACAAGGACACTAAGGACAATCACCCACGAAACACACAAAGAATATGGCTGCCTAAATATGGTTCCCAATCAGAGACAACGATAATCACCTGCCTCTGAGAACCGCCTCAGGCAGCCATAGACTAACGCTAGACATCCCACAAAACCCCAAGACAAAAACACACCACAATAACCCATGTTACACCCTGGCCTGACCGAATAAATGAAGAATAAACATAATATATTTCGACCAGGGCGTGACAAATATAAAATATATTTTGATTTGTTTAACACTTTTTTGGTTACGACATGACTCCATATGTGTTATTTCATAGTTTTGAGGTCTTCACTATTATTCTAAAATGCAGAAAATAGTAAAAAGAAAAGAAAAACCATTGAGTGGGTGTGTCCAAACTTTTGACTGGTACTGTATTATTCTTACCCCTTTACTATGACACTCCAAACTGAGATCAGGTGCATCCAATAGCACCTGTGGCTAGGCCTGTGGTGGCCACAAAATTTAGTCAGCCAGTGATTGTCAAGCAAATAACTGTCGATCTCACGGTAATTTACCGTTAATTAACAAACACATTCAGCATCTCTTGGCTTTCACACAGACTACAAGCCACTGATGCAGACATCTACATTTGAAAAAGTCAAATAAATCCATGTATTATAGCCTACACCTTCACAATAAATCCATTATTTATTTTAGACAGGTCTAAAGAAGCATGGTATGAAGAAAATGCTGTCTATTTCAGAAGAACAGAATAGCATACTCTGAGTTTTCCTTATGTTAGGTCCTAATGCGGCTATGCCAAATGGCTGTAGGCTACACTAGCTCATTTAGCAGACAAGACTTGCTTAGAATTCCGTGGCATTATTGAAGAATACAAGTGAACCAAGCTGAATAAAATATACATATTTTCTCCAAATGATCTGAGGGAGTGCGCACATGCGGATATTCTGTGTTGAGTGGTTAACAAAGAAATAGGTACTCCTATATGCTTAATTTAGAGTTATTAATGTAACTTGTTGTTCTACAAACATTGGGCTATATGTTTAGATTTTTTATAGATTTTAAGGCTGCATGATGTAACAAATGATGATTTGAAAAAAGTCGCTTGAAAAGGCATGAGCTCTGCATTGTTTTTTTGCGCAGGCTGTACATACTTCATTAGTCTCTCATTCACAATTTGACAAGTAGTTGAGAATGCTATGAATTCCATGCCGGTGTCCCCTTTTTGGCTGTAATGCACCCTAAAAAAATCCATGCATGTGCTGTGCCCTTCTCCCTGAGTGCTGCGCGCTCTCCATCATGTGATCATTTTTTTCTCATAGGCTACAAATGAAGACAGACACACCAGGGACGCAACTGCAACTTAATACATGTCACCTATGCATTTAAATAGTGAATGGAGGGTGCTTTCTCGTGATTCATTTTTATGGCAGCCAGGTAGGCTATACTCCTGTTGTAAAGATAAGCAATGTGCTTAATATTAGGAAAGTTGAGAAATAAATATAGTAGCCCTAGCCTATAGAAAGCTGATGGGATCCTCCTCTTTTTAAGAGGCCATCACTGTTTTCTCACGCAATTGCATAGCCTATAGAAATGTTGCACAATATGAGCTCATATGACGTGTTGGATTCAATTTTTGATTACATTTGCATTGATGTCAGAGCGATTAGAGGGACAATAGAGTGCTGAGTACCAAGCAGTTAGAAAGTTTGGTAGGCTACTAATGACCATGAGCAGCATTAGAGCTTGGAGAAGCCTAATTACCGTAACTAAACGGTCACGTGGAATTTGACTGCCTTCATGACACATCGCAACAGCCCTACCTGTGGCCAATTAAATTGTTTGGAAATTATTTAGAAAAGAAGCACTCCTGTCTATATAAGTTCCCACAGTTGACAGTGCATGCCAGAGAGAAAACAACTAATCCAATTGAACATGCTTCGAACTAATGATGAGTGTATGAAGTGGAGGGAGTACAGGGCTTAGCATGTCTCTCGGGGAGGCTACAAATAGAGTGTGGCATGGAAAAATTTAATATTTTTCAGAAGGAATCGGGTAATTGGTTTAAGGGAGGAGGATTGGAAGGAAAGAGAGAGGAGGTTGAAAAGAATGAGGGATGCAGAAGATGGGTTTTAATCTGTTGAAGCGAGCAATAACAAGGGAGAGGGTATGTCGAGGAAGATTGGTGTCAAGTTCAAACAGAGTGAGCCAGACGCCAGTTCGAATTCTGGAGGTGAAATAAAAGGGGTAGAAGGTGTTGTGAGGAGCTCGGAGCCCGAGCCTTGCATTGATGGACATGATTATGATAAAGATATGTTTGGCCCAGTAGGAATTAGAATATTGAAGAGGATGGAAGCAGGCCTTTTGGCTTATTCATGGGTAGTTTCAGGTTGGGTGGAAAAGATGGTGGGTGCTGTTGAGTCAGTGAAGGTAACCCGAAGTGGACTTGTGATGTTTGTTTATTTTTTCAGATGAGAGGGAGCAGATGAGAGGGAGCAGATGATCTGTGCGACGCAACTTTGGTCAAGATCTGTTTCTTAGGAACCAGGCACCACTGAAAGGAGTGATTTCTGAGGTAGCATTAGGTGTGGAAATGGAGCAATTGAAGTTGAAGATTCCTGGTGTTTGTGACACCAGCCATTTGGTGCAACGCAGACCCGGTGGTGAGCGTGGTGAAACAGTCACTGTCAGTCCTTTTGCACTTTGAGTCAGTCTCTATCCGACAAATTCATTGTAGGATATATCAGTTATCCTGTTAGAGCTTTTGTGCCGAACCCACTGCTGTATTTCAGGTGTCAGGTTTATGGTCATGTTGCAGCAGTGTGTAGGAGGGAGATTCCAAGATGTGGGAAGTGTGCAGGAGGACATGGGATAGAGGATTGTGTCGTTTCGGTGGATAAGGTTGCTTGTGTCAACTGTAGGGGTACACATGTTGGTGGGGATCGGAAGTGTCCGGCGTGAGAGAGACAGGTTGAGTTGGCTAGAGTCAGAGTAGTGTGGAAGGTGTCATGTGCTGAGGCTGGTGAAGAAAGTAGAGGAGGATGGGTCAAGGGTCAGGGATTCTGAGAGGATCCCTGTGAATAGTAGATCTAGCACAGAGGAATAGGCTAATACATGCTTCAGTAAGGTTTGATTCTTAGCATTCATAGCAATGGTTATCAACTGTACAGCAGAAATGGAATGTAAATCACAGAAAATAGATGTGGTGGCAGCAGCAGAGAAGTACTTGGGTGTACGATAGTTGACTTCAAAAGAGTTACAGGGTGAATGGAGTGGTAGAGTCCCGTCCTCTCAGCCCGTTGGCCTGGGGTAGGATCAGATCGGGCTAAAGTAGTGGAATATAGGTTTAATTGGTAGGGTAATTAAAATGTTTATTTTTTTCAGTTCCCCTTTTCCATTATGTATCACAAAGTGTAATGGATCTATACCATAGTTCAGTTGGGGGCGGTAATGCAACATATTGGATGCAATCCACCACTAAACCTAACTGAAGAAGAAAAAGAAGAAGAAGAAAAAGCATGCATGTCAGAAGTGCATGTCGGAGCAGAAACTATACCATGACGTCCCCACTATCTGTCGATCTCCGAGATTGAATTGTGGTGAGGCATATATCTGGAGAAGTGTATAAAACCATTTCTAGAGTGTTGAAAGCAACAGCACAGTGATCTCCATCATTGGGAAGTGGAAAAATATGGAACTACCCAGAGCTGGCCGTCCAACCAGACTGAGCAACCAGAAAAGAAAGACCTTGGTCCGGGTCCAGCCAAAGCCCAGACTTGAATCCCATTGGAAATCTGTGGAAAGACTTGAAGATTGCTGTTCACTGCCACGCCACATATTATTTAACAGAGAGAAAAAATCTGCAAGGAAAAAAATGGGAGAAAATCCCCAAATCCAGAAGTCCAAAACCGATACAGACATACCCAAGATGACTCAAAGCTTTAATTTCAATCACTTTGCAAAAATGTTTTCATTTGTCATTATGGGTATTGTGTGTAGATGGATGAGAGAGAAAAAAATATTTGATCCTTTTTTAATTCAGGCTGTAACACAACAAAATGTGGAATTAGTCAAGGGGTATGAATACATTCTGAAGGCACTGAAACTACATATTTACAATGTTTTTCACATTGTGATGTTTCCATTAGTTCAAAACACAAACAGTTTGTTCTTAACATTTGAAAAGGGCTTTCTTAAATTCATTGTGTGATTTTAATGCACTGATTTCTATAGGTAAAGTATTCCAGTCATTTCGGCCTTTGTATCTGAAAGATCTTACTGATACAGTTGAAGTCAGAAGTTAACGTACACCTTAGCTAAATACATTTAAACTCAGTTTTTCACAATTCCTAACATTTAATCCCAGGAATAATTCCCTGTTTTAGGTCAGTTAGGATCACCACTTTATTTCAAGAATGTGAAATGTCAGAATAATAGTAGAGAGAATGATTAATTTCAGATTTTATTTCTTTCATCACATTCCCAGTGGGTGAGAAGTTTACATGCACTCAATTAGTATTTGTTAGCATTGCCTTAAACAATTTAAACAAAGGTTTCGGGTAGCCTTCCACAAGCTTCCCACAATAAGTTGGGTGAATTATGGCCCATTCCTCCTGACAGAGCTGGTGTAACTCAGTCAGGTTTGTAGGCCTCCTTGCCCGAAAAAGCTTTTTCAGTTCTGCCCCATACATTTTCTATAGGATTGGTGTCAGGGCTTCTTGATGGCCACTCCAATAACTTGACTTTGTTGTCCTAAATCCATTTTGGCAAAACTTTGGAAGTATGCTTGGGGTCATAGTCCATTTGGAAGACCCATTTGCGACCAAGCTTTAACTTCCTGAAGTCTTGAGATTTACTGAAGTCTTGAGATGTTGCTTCAATATATCCACCATTTTCCTCCCTCATGATGTCATCTATTTTGTGAAGTGCACCAGTCCCTCCTGCAACAAAGCTCCCCACAACATGATGCTGCCACCCCTGTGCTTCACGGTTGGGATGGTGTTCTTCGGCTTGCAAGCCTCCCCTTTCTCCTCTAAACATAACGATGGTCATTATGGCCAAACAGTTCTATTTTTGTTTCATCAGACCAAAGGACAGTTCTCCAAAAAGTACGATCTTTGTCCCCATGTGCAGTTGCAAACCGTAGTCTGGCTTTTTTTACGGCGGTTTTTGAGCAGTGGCTTCTTCCTTGCTGAGCGGCCTCTTCCTTGCTGAGTGGCCTTTCAGGTTGTGTCGATATAGGACTCGTTTTACTGTGGATATAGATACTTTTGTACTGGTTCCCTCCAGCATCTTCACAAGGTCCTTTGCTGTTGTTCTGGGATTGATTTGCACTTTTCGCACCGAAGTACGTTCATCTCTAGGTGTCTCCTTCCTGAGCGGTATGACGGCTGCGTGGTCCCATGGTGTTTATACTTGAGTACTATTGTTTGTACAGATGAACATGGTACCTTCAGTCATTTGGAAATTGCTCCCAAGGATGAATCAGACTTGTGGAGGTCTACAAATTTTGGCTGATTTCTTTTGATTGTCCTAGGATGTCAAGCAAAGAGGCACTGAGTTTGAAGGTAGGCCTTGAAATACATCCACAGGTACACCTCCAATTGACTCAAATGATGTCAATTAGCATATCAGAAGCTTCTAAAGCCATGACATTTTCTGTAATTTTCCAAGCTGTTTAAAGGCACAGTCAACTTAGGGTATGTAAACGTCTGACCCACTGGAATTGTGAGACAGTGAATTATAAGTGAAATAATCTGGTCTGTAAACAATTGTTGGAAAAATTAACTTGCCAAAACTAGTTTGTTAACAAGAAATTTGTGGATGATGATAAGTGTATGTAAACTTACGACTTCAACTGTATGTGATATGTGGTTGTCTTACCTAGCTACCTATTCCACAAATTTTCAACCTCATGTTCATTATCTCCAGCAGAATACCTGTTTATACATATGTGACAACGGCACATCTTTAAATCACAGTTTTTCTTACTTTTAGATCATGGAAATGAGCCATTTTCACATATGTAGACAACGGTATGGTGCCGTATACTGAATGCGAGGTTGAAAAGTGGCGGAATTGCCCTTTAAGATGAATTCACTAAGTAAGTCACTGTCACGCCCTGACCTTAGAGATATTTTTTATGTTTTTATTTTGGTTTGGTCAGGGTGTAAGTTGGGGTGGGCATTCTATTTACTATTTCTATGTTATGGCTGGGTATGGTTCTCAATCAGGGACAGCTGTCTATCGTTGTCTCTGATTGGGAACCATTCTAAGGTACCATTCTTCCCACCTGTGTTTGTGGGAAGTTAACTTTGTTTGATGGCACATAGCCTTAAGCTTCACGGTTTGTTTTGTATTGTTTATTGTCTTGTCTGCGTCATTTCTTAAATAAAGTCAAATGTACGCTCACCACCCTGCACCTTGGTCCTCATCCTTCAACAGCCGTAACAGAACTTCCCACCAACAACGGACCAAGCAGCGTGGTAAGGAGGAGCAGCGTGTCCAGGATTCATGGACTTGGGAGGAGATCCTGGACGGTAAGGGATCCTGGAGGCAGGCTGGGGAGTATCGCCGTCCACGGGAGGAACTGGAGGCAGCAAGAGCAGAGCGGCAGCGTTATGAAGGGACTCGGCTAGCAAGGAAGCTCCCCAAAATGTTTTGGAGGGGGGGCACACGGGGAGTGTGGCTGAGGCAGGTTGGAGACCTGAGCCAACTCCACGTGCTTACCGTGGCGAGCGTCGTACTGGTCAGGCACCGTGTTATGTGGTGGGGCGCACGGTGTCTCCAATGAGGATGCACAGCGAGGTGCGCTACCTTCCAGCTTCCCGAATCGGCCGGGCTAGAGTGGGCATCCAGCCAGGTCGGAGGATGCCGGCTCAGAGCATCTGGCCGCCAGTATGTCTCTATGGCCCGGGATATCCTGCGCCAGCTCTGCGCACTGTGTCTCCGGTGCGTCTGCACAGACCAGTGCCCCATGTACCTGCGCCACGCATCTGCAGGGCGAATATAACCATTCAGCCAGGAAGGGTTGTGCAGGCTCTACGCGCAAGACCTCCAGTGCGCCTCCACGGCCCAGTGTATCCTGTGCCTGTCCCCAGAAGGACAGTGCCTCCTGTATGTCTCTCCAGCCTGGTGAGTCCTGTCCCTGCGCCCAGTCAGGAGCCCCCAGCGACGACGGTTGCCAGTCCGGAGCCCCCAGCGACAACGGTCGCCAGTCCAGGGCTTCGCAGCGACGGCGGTCGCCAGTCTGGGGCCCGCAGTGAGGGCCCCAGGTCCGGGGTTGGACGCGAGGGTCCCCGCACCAGAGGTGCCACCAAAGTGGGGTGAGCCAGCGGTGGAGTGGGGTCTGCACCCCGCACCTGAGCTGCCGCCGCGGATAGATGCCCACCCAGACCCTCCCATATAGGTTTAGGTTTTGCGGCCGGAGTCCTCACCTTTGGGGGGGGGTAATGTCATGCCCTGACCTTAGAGATCCTTTTTATGTCTCTATTTTGGTTTGGTCAGGGTGTGAGTTGGGGTGGGCATTCTATGTTTTGTGTTTCTATGATTTTCTATTTCTATGTTTTGGCCGGGTATGGTTCTCATTCAGGGACAGCTGTCTATCGTTGTCTCTGATTTGGAACCATACTTAGGTACCCTTTTTCCACTGGTGTTTGTGGGAAGTTAACTTTGTTTGATGGCACACAGCCTTAAGCTTCACGGTTTGTTTTGTATTGTTTTGTCGGCGTCACTTCTTAAATAAAGTAAAATGTACGCTCGCCACGCCGCACCTTGATCCTCATCCTTCAACAGCCGTGACAGTTACTCTGGATAAGATCATCTGCTTAATGACTAAAATGTAAATGCAAATGTATCCTTTAAATTATTCTGAAAGTCCGGAAATGTAATTCATCCTTGAAATTATTCATAAATCATTCAGAATGTTCTGAAATTATTTTAATGCTTTCCAATCATGTAATAGCAAACAAAAACATATACCTAATGTGTTCCTGGGAGTGGAACACTGAGGACAGCTCCAGAACACTAACACTTCATATGCTGCCGTATATTTTGGCGGAAAACAGGAAGTAAAAACAATCAAACAAAACCTGACGCATGGTAATAAGCTAAGAGGATGGTTTCCATGACAACTGTTGCTACAGAGCCATCACACCTGGAGGTCGAGCAGGGGAGAGAAGGATGTGACCGACAAAGAAGAAAGGGAGCGAGGGGAGAAATATCGAGGTAAGGGAGAAAAAAAAGTAGAGGCAGCAAGGGGAGAAAAAAAGAGGGAAGAGAAGCTGACAAAGAGACAGAAAGATGTGTGTATAGAGTGAGGGGAGAGAGGGGAAAGGAAGATATTAACAAAAAAAGCAAGAGAGAAGAGAGCAAATTAGAGATTCTGACAGGGAAGAAAAACCGACAGGAAAGAGGAGATTCGGACAAAAGAGAAAGATAATGACAAAGTGTAACCTAAGAAAAGGAGCGCTAATTGAAAAGAGAGATGGGAAAAGCGAGATTGTCTGCATAAAAAAAGTGACTCTCCAATCTCCATCCATTTAGTTCTCCCCTCTCCCTGCATCTCTTCTTCCTCGCCTCGCCTCTCCCTCCATCTTTCTTCCTCTCCCTCCATGTCTGCCTCCTCTCTTCTCCCACCATCTCTTAGCCTCCTTCTCTACTCCCTCAATCCCTGCTATTCTCCCCCACTCTTCCTCTACTCCTGCCATGCAGAGAGACAGACTGAGTGCCAAAGCAGTCGCATCTAATGGGACTCAGGCTGTGATTCAGCCATCAGCAAGGGAAGGAAGCTAACAGTCTAATTACTTGTTAATAGTGCACATCTTTTAGCTGGAACACTCACAGACATACAGCATGAAAAATTAAAAAAAAGTGACAACATTAGTAAACTCACTCACTCTCATACGTATAGTACATGCAAAGTTGATACTGAAAAATAAGTAGAGGGTGACAAAATATCCACAGTATCTGAGCTACAGAACTCAACATCCACTTATATATTTACTGCATGGAATACAACATTATCCACACAGAGTCTAAGTTCTGTTAAGTTGATATAAACATTTGTAAATTGCTGCTAGTGTGTGAGAATGCGTTGGGTCATTTGTAAATTCAAAGCGTTGTTAGACTGTCCGTTCGTATATTAAGAGTGTTTCACTCTCGGTGCGTTCAGAGCGCACACTGGACGCTCTGGCCGTTAAGTAGGGTTGATTCAAACGTTCTGACCCCCACAACCGCAGTCAAGCACCCAAGGTAACTGGTTAACATTAGCTAAGTGGCTAGCTACTTCCAGACACATACTGAGAGAACAACCCATTCTGACCATTTTACTTTTTACCTAGCATAGCTGGTTAGGCTGTTTTCATGTTATCCAGAGCGTTAGTGACTAACTGTGCTGCTGGCAACAATGTAATTACACTTTTTTACCGACTTTTAGTGACACTGGCCATATTCAATGGGTGTTGAGCGTTCATAAATTCATCCGTTATTCTGCGAACTGGCACACTCAGACGAGAGTCTTTTGTTATGACATGTAGCTAGCTAACTAGGTAAACAACAAACCATAAGCCCAACTCATGACAATACTAGAGAGGACCGAGCACGCCTCAATTCTCATCAACGGGGCTGTAGTGGAGCAGGTTGAGAGCTTCAAGTTCCTTGGTGTCCACATCACCAACATACTATCATGGTCAATCACACCAAGACAGTCGTGAAGAGGGAACGACAAAACCTATCCCCCCTCAGGAGACTGAAAAGATTTGGCATGGGTCCTCAGATCCTCAAAAGGTTCTACAGTTGCAACATTGAGAGCATGGTTGCATCACTGCCTGGTATGGCAACTGCTTGGCCTCCGACCACAAGGCACTACAGAGGAAGGCCCTAAAAATTGTCAAAGACCCCAGCCACCCCGGTCATACTGTTCTCTCTGCTACCGCATGGCAAGCGGTACCGGAGCGCCAAGTCTATGGCCACCCATACCCAAGTCTATGGCCACCCATACCCAAGTCTATGGCCACCCATACCCAAGTCTATGGCCACCCATGCCCAAGTCTATGGCCACCCATGCCCAAGTCTATGGCCACCCATGCCCAAGTCTATGGCCACCCATGCCCAAGTCTATGGCCACCCATGCCCAAGTCTATGGCCACCCATGCCCAAGTCTATGGCCACCCATGCCCAAGTCTATGGCCACCCATACCCAAGTCTATGGCCACCCATACCCAAGTCTATGGCCACCCATACCCAAGTCTATGGCTACCCATACCCACGTCTATGGCTACCCATACACAAGTCTATGGCTACCCATACACAGGTCTATGGCTACCCAAGTCTATGACCACCCCTACCCAAGTCTATGACCACCCCTACCCAAGTCTATGGCCACCCATGCCCAAGTCTATGGCTACCCATGCCCAAGTCTATGGCTACCCATACCCAAGTCTATGGCTACCCATACCCAAGTCTATGGCTACCCATACCCAAGTCTATGGCTACCCATACACAAGTCTATGGCTACCCATACACAAGTCTATGGCTACCCATACACAAGTCTATGACCACCCCTACCCAAGTCTATGACCACCCCTACCCAAGTCTATGACCACCCCTACCCAAGTCTATGACCACCCCTACCCAAGTCTATGACCACCCCTACCCAAGTCTATGACCACCCCTACCCAAGTCTATGGCTACCCATGCCCAAGTCTATGGTTACTGTGGGAGAAAGATGTACATATAGGGAGAAACTTAATACTGTACCACAAGAGAAAGATACACTTAGAGTGCATTTGCCATTCTGATAAAATGCATTGTCTATTGTATAGGACAGGAAGCCAAATGTATTGAATGAAAAGTATTTGAATAAACATGAAAAGGTGAATGTACGACGCAAACATAATTTCAAATAAGGCTACATGCGTCACACCCTGATCCGTTTCACCTGTCTTTGTGATTGTCTCCACCCCCCTCCAGGTGTCGCCCATCTTCCCCATTATCCCCTGTGTATTTATACCTGTGTTCTCTGTTTGTCTGTTGCCAGTTTGTCTCGCCAACCAGCATGTGTCAGCTCCTGCTGTTCCCGTCTCTCTTTTCTCGTCCTCCTGGTTTTTGACCCTTGCCTGTCCTGACCCTGTACCCACCCGCCTGACCACTCTGTCTGTCCCTGACCCTACCTGCCGTCCTGTACCTTTGCCCCACCTCTGGATTACCGACCTCTGCCTAACCTGATCCTGTCTGCCGTCCTGTACCTTTCCGCCTGTTGCTGTAATACACATTGTTACTGCGACACGGTCTGCATCTGGGTCTTACCTTGATACATGATACCCATTAAATGTATAAACACTAAATAGATCAGGAGCCAGACAGGGAGCCTAATTAATGAATTATTTTGGCTATTTATTTCAATTATTTCAAGGCTATAGCCTACAAAGAAATACATTGTGAAGCATGTGCAACACTCGGCTGGTAGGGACAAACTGCTCAGCATTAAACAACATTTTGTTGTATTAAATCTTTTTGGTATATAAATTGCGCATATAGGCTGCATATACTTATAATTAAATACAAATTAAACAAAAAATGCCTTATTAGGCTCAGTCTACAGTGCCTTTGAATTCATTTTTAGAAACATGAGTTTGGCCAGAGTCTGTGGCTTCAGGCTCATGCGATGGTGCCTGGAGAGCAGGACAGCAGTGGAGAATATCGTCTTCGTGCTTGCAGAGCCACTGGGGATGCTAAACACCCTTCGGGCCACTCTTGCCAGGCTACCTATATATTTTTTTTTATTTAGGTAGGCCAAAATCAATTATGGCCTAATGTATAGATAATAGAACAAAAAATTAACAAAACTTTTAAGAATTTTTGTTTATAAAAACTTTGCTACAATGGCACACTTAGTTAGCTACCCACCTCGTTACTTTCTGTTAGAATGTGCACATAGTACACCATCATGCTTTTGGGATAAGTGTCCTTTCAGATTCCACAATGATTCTTTAGTTGTGGAACACTATTGGAGGGATGTGACACCATTCTTCCACGAGAAATAATATAATTTGGTGTTTTGTTGATGGTGGTTGAAATCACTATCTCAGGCGCCGCTCCAGAATCTCCCATAAGTATTCAATTGGGTTGAGATCTGGTGACTGAGACGCCCATGACATATGGTTTACATTGTTTACATGCTCATCAAACCATTCAGTGGCCACTCGTACATATATAGATGTATTTTTCATCCCTCATTTACTGAAGAGTTTCCTTTATTCTGGAAGTTAATGTAAGCATCCATTTTAGCTTTTAATATACATATATACATATACACATATACATACATACACTGCTCAAAAAAATAAAGGGAACACTAAAATAACACATCCTAGATCTGAATGAATGAAATATTCTTATTAATGTGCTGACAACAAAATCACACAAAAATGATCAATGGAAATCAAATTTATCAACCCATGGAGGTCTGGATTTGGAGTCACACTCAAAATTAAAGTGGAAAACCACACTACAGGCTGATCCAACTTTGATGTAATGTCCTTAAAACAAGTCAAAATGAGGCTCAGTAGTGTGTGTGGCCTCCACGTGCCTTTATGACCTCCCTACAACGCCTCGGCATGCTCCTGATGAGGTGGCGGATGGTCTCCTGAGGGATCTCCTCCCAGACCTGGATTAAAGCAGCCGCCAACTCCTGGACAGTGTGGTGCAACGTGGCGTTGGTGGATGGAGCGAGACATGATGTCCCAGATGTGCTCAATTGGATTCAGGTCTGGGGAACGGGCGGTCCATAGCATCAATGCCTTCCTCTTGCAGGAACTGCTGACACACTCCAGCCACATGAGGTATAGCATTGTCTTGCATTAGGAGGAACCCAGAGCCAACCGCACCAGCATATGGTCTCACAAGGGGTCCAAGGATCTCATCTCGGTACCTAATGGCAGTCAGGCTACCTCTGGCGAGCACATGGAGGGCTGTGCGGCCCCCCAAATAAATGCCACCCCACACCATGACTGACCCACCGCCAAACCGGTCATGCTGGAGGATGTTGCAGGCAGCAGAACGTTCTCCACGGCATCTCCAGACTCTGTCACGTCTGTCACATGTGCACAGTGTGAACCTGCTTTCATCTGTGAAGAGCACAGGGCGGCATTGGCGAATTTGCCAATCTTGGTGTACTCTGGTAAATGCCAAACGTCCTGCACGGTGTTGGGCTGTAAGCACAACCCCCAACTGTGGACGTTGGGCCCTCATTCCACCCTCATGGAGTCTGTTTCTGACCATTTGAGCAGACACACACATTTGTGGCCTGCTGGGGGTCATTTTGCAGGGCTCTGGCAGTGCTCCTCCTGTTCCTCCTTGTACAAAGGCGAAGGTAGCGGTCCTGCTGCTGGGTTGTTGCCCTCCTACGGCCTCCTCCATGTCTCCTGATCTACTGGCCTGTCTCCTGGTAGCGCCTCCATGCTCTGGACACTACGCTGACAGACACAGCAAGTCTTCTTGCCACAGCTCGCATTGATGTGCCATTCTGGATGAGCTGCACTACCTGAGCCACTTGTGTGGGTTGTAGACTCCGTCTCATGCTACCACTACTAGAGTGAAAGCACCGCCAGCATTCAAAAGTGACCAAAACATCAGCCAGGAAGCATAGGAACTGAGAAGTGGTCTGTGGTCACCACCTGCAGAACCACTCCTTTATTGGGGGTGTCTTGCTAATTGCCACCTGTTGTCTATTCCATTTGCACAACAGCATGTGAAATTTATTGTCAATCAGTGTTGCTTCCTAAGTGGACAGTTTGATTTGGAGTTACATTGTGTTGTTTAAGTGTTCCCTTTAATTTTTTGAGCAGTGTATATTTATATATATATTTTTCACCTTTATTTAACCAGGTAGGCTAGTTGAGAACAAGTTCTCATTTACAACTGCGACCTGGCCAAGATAAAGGAAAGCAGTGTGACACAGACAACAACACAGAGTTACACATGGAGTAAACAATAAACAAGCCAATAACACAATAATCAAGTCAATGACACAGTAGAAAACAGAAAGTCTATATACAGTGTGTGCAAAAGGCATGAGGACGTAGGCAATAAATAGGCCATAGGAGCAAATAATTACAATTTAGCAGATTAACACTGGAGTGATAAATGAGCAGATGATGATGCGCAAGTAGAGATACTGGTGTGCAAAAGAGCAGAAAAGTAAATAAAATAAAAACAGTATGGGGATGAGGTAGGTAGATTGGGTGGGCTATTTACAGATGGACTATGTACAGCTGCAGCGATCAGTTAGCTGCTCAGATAGTTGATGTTTAAAGTTGGTGAGGGAAATTTAAAAGTCTCCAACTTCAACGACATTTGCAATTCATTCCAGTCACTGGCAGCAGAGAACTGGAAGGAAAGGCGGCCAAATTAGGTGTTGGCTTTGGGGATGATCAGTGAGATATACCTGCTGGAACGTATGCTATGGGTGGGTGTTGTTATCGTGACCAGTGAACTGAGATAAGGCGGAGCATGGACTTGTAGATGACCTGGAGCCAGTGGGTCTGGCGACGAATATGTAGCGAGGGCCAGCCGACTAGAGCATACAGGTTGCAGTGGTGGGTAGTATAGGGTGATTTGGTAACAAAATGGATGTCACTGTGATAAACTGGATGCAGTCTTCTGAGTAGAGTATTGGAAGCTATTTTGTAGATGACATCACCGAAGTCGAGGATCGGTAGGATAGTCAGTTTTACTAGGTTATGTTTGGCCGCGTGAGTGGAGGCGGCTATGTTGCGAAATAGAAAGCTGAGTCTAGATTTGATTTTGGATTGGAGATGTTTAATATGAGTCTGGGAGGAGATTTTACAGTCTAACCAGACACCTAGGTATTTATAGTTGTCCACATATTCTAGGTCAGAACCGTCCAGGGTGGTGATGCTACTCGGGTGGGTGAAAAGCATGCATTTGGTTTTACTAGCGTTTAAGAGCAGTTGGAGGCCACTGAAGTAGTGTTGTATGGCATTGAAGCTTGTTTGGAGGTTAGTTAGCACAGTGTCCAAGGAAGGGCCAGAAGTATACAGAATGGTGTCGTCTGCATAGAGGTGGATCAGGGAATCACCCGCAGCAAGAGCGACATCATTGATATATACAGAGAAAAGAGTTTCTGGATAGTTCAAATGCTACGACAATGTATGCCAACAGAGCATAATACGACGCTAGCTGGTTATACACCGAGTGTACAAAACATTAAGAACACCTCCTCTTTCCATGACATAGTCTGATCAGGTGAATCCAGGTGAAAGCTATGATCCCTTATTGATGTCTATTGTTAGATCCACTTCAAATAAGTGTAGATGAAGGGGAGGAGACAGGATAAAGAAGGATTTTCAAGCCTTGAGACATGGATTGTGTGTGTGTCATTCAGAGGGTGAATGGACAAGACAAAATATTTAAGTGCCTTTGAACGGGGTATGGTAGTAGGTGCAGCAGTTTGTGTTAGGAACTGCAACGCTGCTGGGTTTTTCACGCTTAACAGTTTCCCGTGTGTATCAAGAATGGGTGGTGGACCAAAGGACATCCAGCCAACTTGACACAACTGTGGGAAGCAATAGAGTCAACATGGGCCAGCAACCCTGTGGAATGCTTTGGACACCTTGTAGAGTCCACGCCCTAATGAATGGAGGCTGTTCTGAAGGCAAAAAGTAGGGGGTGCAACTCAATGTTAGGAAGGGTTCAAATCAAATCAAATTTGATTTGTCACGTGTGCTGAATATCTTACAGTGAAATGTTTACTTACAAGCCCTTAACCAACAGTGCAGTTTTAAGAAGTTGCCTAAAAAAAGAGATAAGAATAACAAATAATTAAACAGCAGCAGTAAATAACAATAGCGGGGCTAAATACAGGGGGTACCGGTACAGAACCAATGTGCGGGGGCACCAATGTCGAGGTAATATGTACATGTTGGTAAAGTTATTAAAGTGACTATGCATAGATAATAACAGAGAGTAGCATCAGCGCTCCGGGGGGGGGGAATGCAAATAGCCCGGGTAGCCATTTGATTATCTGTTCAGGGGTCTTATGGCTTGGGGGTAGAAGCTTTTTAGGAGCCTCTTGGACCTAGACTTGGCGCTCCGGTACAGCTTGCTTAGCGGTAGCAGAGATAACAGTCAATGACTAGGGTGGCTGGAGTCTTCAACCATTTTTAGGGCCTTCCTCTGACACCGCCGAGTATAGAGGTGCTGGACGGCAGGAAGCTTGGCCCCGGTGATGTACTGGGCCGTGTGCACTACAGTCTGTAGTGCCTTGCGGTCGGAGGCCAAGCAGTTGCCATACGAGGCAGTAATGCAACCGTTAATGTTTTGTACACTCAGTGCAAATAACTTGCTATGACATTCATGCCAATGCCGTTGTAAGCTATATCGACTAATGAAATTGGGACCCAAAGTCAATATCATAATTCACATCTCCACATTAGCAAGGGAATCCAACATGTCCAATTCTCTGGATCGCAACAGAATGAGAAGATTCATTCATTAATAATGTCAAATTAATTTCAGAAGCAAAAATTACACTGAATGACATTTGACTATGTCATGATTCAAAGTACATATTGTTATTGAACAGTGACTTCTGTCATCATGACACAGAAGGAAAACCAGAGCATCGCGAGTGCAACGCCAGGACAGTGGGTTCAATTCCTGAGACCGCCCATACGCAAAAATGCAAGTATGCATGACTAAGTTGCTTTGGATAAAATTGTCTGCATACTGGCATATATTATTATTAACCAAGGAATATCAATATCTCATTTCCATATCTATTTCTATCATTTGCATTTCTTGAACTTCAAATATAGGCATGGGCTGAAGTTGGCCCTGATCTAAGGTCAGTTTGGTGTTTTTGCTCATAAAGGAAGTCAGAGATTCAAATAGATATTGACGTTCAAGTGTTGTGTTCGAGTCCACCTAAAGTAATACCGATTCAAGGCAAAGACCAGAGCAAATCGAGTCAGAGTCAAGACCAAGACTGGAGTAGGGTGTGAGACTGAGTCAAGACCGAGACGAGAAAAATGCATGTCCAATTCAAGACGATGGCTGTAATTTTGTCAAATTGCCGCCAAATAAGAGTTCCAAATGTTCAGTATTTCTGTGTTCATTTTTCAGAAGTATATAGATTCTTTAGACATTCAAAATGGTGAAAAAAATACATGCTGAGGGCAAAGAGAGCCACTCTACAAATTATCACTAAAGCAAGTTTGCTGCAATTGTACACATTTTGCCATGGGCCAGAGTAAAGACTGAGCAATTTAAAACAAATACTTCATGCAATTCTACTCATTTTGCCATGGGAAGGGAGAGAAATGTTTGCAGTTTTTAATAAGATATGAGCGACTGACTAACAAAATCAATGGAGCCCCCGAACGGTAATTCAACCATGATTACTACAAGCTGGCCGCTAGACTAACTTACCAATCCAAAAACATTTTTGCAGACATGGGCTAATTGAGTGACTGTCAGTGACTGACATAACAAGAGAAAAACTGCTGATGCACAAACAAATTTCGAAATTACACCTTGTGAATTCTACTTTTCTAAATCTCAACAGTGAATTGAGACGCCAACTGAGTTCCTAAAATACATATACTGTATACACAAACATACACAGGGTTCTGAAATTACTGACACCCTTGATAAAGATAAGCAATAAAGACTGTATAAAATACATCATTTAAATACTGAGCTATATTGCATGCTCAAACAAGTGGATGCTACCATGATTACGGATAATTCTGAATAAATTGTGAATAATGGGTGAGAAAGTTACAGAGGGTCAAAGAATATGCTAACCTCCCGTTATTTGTAATGGTGAGAAGTTAACATGTCTTGGGGGTATGATCTTTGACCCTCTAACATTCTCACTCATAATTACAGCCATGTATGGGCCTGGGAGTTTTCCCCCACAAAAGGGTTTTATTACAGACATAAATAAGCCTCACTAACAGAGATGTACACACATGTGGGTACAAAATTTGAGACAAAAAAGCTTTTGTGTGTATGGAAAACTTCTGGAATATTTTATTTCAGTTTATGAAACATGGGCTCAACACTTTACATGTTGGGTTTATATTTTTGTTTGGTATAGTATAAAATAATATAATTTCCTCCTTTTTTTAATGAACATAGCTAAGTATTTAAATTATTTATTTTGTACTGTTATTAATGCTCATCTTTATCAAGCATGTCAAGAATTTCAGACCCCACTGTATGTGTGTATATATGGAATCATGTAGTAACCAAAACAAAAGTGTTAAACAAATCAAAATATATTTTATATTTGAGATTCTTCAAAGTAGCCACTCTTTTCCTTGATGACAGCTTTGCACACTCTTGGCATTCTCTAACCAGCTTCACCTGGAATGCTTTTCCAACAGTCTTGAAGGAGTTCCCACATATGCTGTGTCAGGATTTGGCCAGGGTTGTTCCGGTTTTTGGTCACTAGATGCCCCCATTGTGCGTTTTGACCCTTTTGTTTTCCCTTGTTCCCCGTTATTATTTGCACCTGTGCCTCGTTTCCCCTGATTGTATTTAAACCCTTAGTTTTCCTCAGTTCTTTGCTCTGTGTTTGTATGTTAGCACCCAGCCCTAGTATGCTGTGAACTTTTGTTGCGCCCGTTGGACTCGCTTGTGGAATTCTGTTTTTGTTCTTGAGTATCTTTTGAGGCTTTTTCATGCTATACCTACCACCTTGTGGATTTACCTTTTTGTCTTGGAGGATTACCTTTGTTCTCGTGGAATTCCTTTTGACGTTGTGGAGTTATATGTTTGCCTGAAGGACTTTCCTTTTTTACTTCATTAAATACACTCAAGTACTGCTGTGTCTGCCTCATCTTCTGGGTTCTGCCGACTATTCGTGGCTCAGTTGGTTAAGTGACTGTTTCTCACTCCGGAGACCCGGGTTTGTAACCGGGTCCTGACATGCTGAGCACTTGTTGGCTGCTTTTCCTTCACTCTGCGGTCCAACTAATCCCAAACCATTTCAATTGGGTTGAGTTCAGGTGATTGTGGAGGCCAGGTCATCTGATGCATCACTCTGCTTGGTCAAATAGCCCTTACACAACCTGGAGGTGTTTTTTGAGTCATTGTCCTGTTGAAAAACAAATGATAATCCCACTAAGCGCAAACCAGATGGGATGGCATAATGCTGCAGAATGCTGTGATAGTCGTGCTGGTTAAGTGTGCCTTGAATTCTAAATAAATCACAGACAGTGTCACCAGCAAAGCACCCCCCACACCTCCTCCATGCTTCACTGTGGGAACCACACATGCGGAGATCATCCGTTCACCTACTCGGCGTCTCACAAAAACATGGTTGGGACCAAAAATCTCAAATTTTGACTGAGACCACAAGGACAGATTTCCACCAGTCTAATGTCCATTGCTTGTGTTTCTTGGCCCAAGCAAGTCTCTTCCTATTATTGGTGTCCTTTAGTAGTGGTTTCTTTGCAGAAATTTGACCATGAAGGCTTAATTCACGTAGTCTCCTCTGAACAGTTGATGTTGAGATGTGTCTGAACTCTGAAGCATTTATCTGGGCTGCAATCTGAGGTGCACTTAACTCTAATGAACTTGTTCTCTGCAGCAGAGGTAACTCTGGGTCTTCCTTTCCCGTAGTGGTTCTCATGAGAGCCAGTTTTATCGTAGCGCTTGATGGTTTTTGCGACTGCACCTGAAGAAACTTTCAAAATTCTTGACATTTTCTGGATTAACTGACCTTCATGTCTTAATGGACTGTTTCTCTTTGCTTATTTGAGCTGTTCTTACCATAAAATATGGACTTTATAATAGGGCTGTCTTCTGTATACGACCACTGACTTGTCACAACAACTGATTGTCTCAAATGCATTAAGGAAAACAAGGCACACCTGTTCATTAAAATGCATTCCAGGTGACTACCTCACGAAGTTGGTTGAGAGAATGCCAAGAGTGTGCAAAGCTGTCATCAAGGCTACTTTGATCCACAGACCTACATCAGCTGCCCTTCCCTGATGGAGGCTAATCTTTGCAGTTGCTGACATATGATAGAGTTGCTGAAAAAGAACACTACTACTTTGAATGCCTGTCTGCCTCCTGCTTAGCCAATGTTTGCAATGATGATGAAAAAAATGGCATAAAATTGCTAATTAGACTGTGTCTGTGTCTTGCTTGTGTTTGATATGCTGCCTACATGGCTGCATGTAACTCCCCACTTGAGTTTTGCATTGGGAAAAAAGTTTGTCTTTTGTGTACAATATACTACCAAATAGTTGCATGTAGCCAAACTCCCCTCCTGAACAAAGAACATGAAATCATGCTTGTGCTGAATAGGCATGGAATGCAATAGTTTAAGCATGTCCTTTGTGTACAACATGAAGTTTGTAGGCTATACATCAACAAAGGCTTTCATCGCTGATCAGGGAGGTGAAAGTGGCAGCGGAGCACTGTGCAGCAGCTACAGAAAGAAAAGATTCTCTATCTTTTGCCACTGCAAATTGGGTTTCCAGAAAATCCGGAACCGCAGCCAATCCATAGATAAAAATACTAAATATGATACAACTTTCCCCGGTCTCCCCTTACTAATGGTGAGCGTGCAACTTTCAAACAATTTCCCCCACTCTTCCATACCAGCGTATCAAGGAAATCCTGATGAGCGCGACAAAGTTTGAGGATATTTTTAAAGGAAAGACAGTAACTAATGTTATGAGCAAAGTAAGAAGCCCATGTTTCAATAGGCGATAAGATAGTAATGTTTTATGAAAGGAGAGTGGAAATTGTGGCCTGGCGAAGCAGTTAAATTTATATATTTCTTATTTATCCTTTATTTGTATTATTTTTATTTCACCATTATTTAACCAGGTAGGCCAGTTGAGAACAAGTTCTCATTGAGAACTGCAACCTGGCCAAGATAAAACAAAGCAGTGCGACAAAAAGAACAACACTGAGTTACACATGGGATAAACAAACGTACAGTCAATAACACAATAGAAACATCTGTATACAGTGTGTGCAAATTAAGTAAGGAGGTAAGGCAACAGAAGCTAGCCAGCTCAATAGCTAATAGCCAGCTAACCACTGCTAGCGGTCATCAGCTAACCTTTAGCTCAGAAAGCTCTCGCCAGTTTGTACAACGCGACGCAAACCAGAATGTACCGGACCTATTTTCTCTCCAGGTCCCCGGATTCCTACAGCAAGCTCTGAACCTTTTCACCTGGATCATCGCAGCTAGCTAGCTGCAATCCGAATGACTACTCCTGGCTAACGTCTGTCCCAAAGCAAGCACCAATTAGCCTGGAGCTAGCCCATGCTAGGCCCATTCTCCCAGCTAGCTGAAGAGGCATATCAGCCACTCCTGGGTTACAATGCCCGGACCCCTTCTACTGCCGGTACGGGGCACGGAACCACGCCGATTCCTTCACGACTGGACTACCGGCGTAATCTGCTCGATGGGGGGACTTAACTGGCTCCTACGTCGCGACGTCCCCTGAATGCCCATCTGCTAGCACGCTAGCTGCAGCCCGCTAGCTGACTAGAGCATATTGGACTGTTAGCTGAATAGATCCATCTCTTGGGCCATTATACCTATTTTGCCAATTGGACTTGGACCCCACTGCTACTCGGGACCCTACTAATCCATCACGACTGGTCTATCGACGTCACCGCACACGGAGACTAAAACAGACTTTCCTCCGTCGTGATGTCCCTCTAAGGCCCTTCTGCTAGCCCCGGCCTGCTAGTTGTCTGAATCGCCGTGTCTCCAGCCAGCCCAACTACTCACTGGACCCCTATGATCCCTCAGCTACGCAACCGTAAAAGCCTTGGTTTCATGCATGTTAACCTCTTACACTTATGGTGGCGCTATTTCATTTTTGGAAGAAAAACGTTCCCGTTTTAAACAAGATATTTTGTCACAAAAAGATGCTCGACTATGCATATAATTGCTACTGTTCGAAAGAAAACACTCTGACGTGTCCAGAAATACAAATATCTTCTCTGTGCATGCCCTTTAACGTGAGCTTCAGGCAAAACCAAGATGACTTGGCATCCAGGAAATGACAAGGATTTTTGAGGCTCTGTCTTTCATGATCTCCTTATATGGCTGTGAACGCAAGAGGAATGAGTCTGCCCTTTCTGTCGTTTCCCCAAGGTGTCTGCAGCATTGTGACGTATTTGTAGGCAGATCGTTGGAAGATTGACCATAAGAGACCACATTTACCACGTGTCCGCCCGGTGTCCTGCGCCGAAATTGGTGCGCAAAAGTCACCTGCCAGTATTTTTCCATGGGGCACAGAGAGAGAAGCAAGCTTCCACGAACTGCATGTCAATGAAGAGATATGTGAAAAAACACCTTGAGGATTGATTCCAAACAACGTTTGCCATGTTTCGGTCGATATTATGTAGTTAATCCGGAAAAAGTTTCACGTTGTAGGTGACTGCATTTTCGGTTCGTTTCGGTAGCCAGGCGCAATGTAGAAAACGGAACGATTTCTCCTACACACAGACGCTTTCAGGAAACACTGCGCATTTGGTATGTGGCTGGGAGTCTCCTCATTGAAAACATCAGAAGCTCTTCAAAGGTAAATGATTTTATTTATTTGGTTATCTGGCTTTTGTGAAAATGTTGCGTGCTACATGCTACACAAAATGCTATGCTAGCTTTGCATACTCTTACACAAATTAGTCAATTTCTATGGTTCAAAAGCATATTTTGAAAATCTGAGATGACAGTGTTGTTAAGAAAAGGCTAAGCTTGAGAGCAAACGCATTATTTTAATTTTATTTGCGATTTTCAGAAATCGTTAACATTGCGTTATGCTAATGAGCCTGAGGCTTAGTCACAATCCCGGATCCGGGATGGGGAGTTTCAAGAGGTTCATTAGAAGCTTCCTCCCTAAATTTGTTTTATTCACTGCTTTAGCACACTCTGCCATCCCAGATGTTCTAGCCGTGTCTGAATCCTGGCTTAGGAAGACCACCATCCCTAACTATAACATTTTCTGACAAGATAGAACTGCCAAAGGGTGCGGTGTTGCAATCTACTGCAGAGAAAGCCTGCAGAGTTCTGTCTTACTATCCAGGTCTGTACCCAAACAATTCAAACTTCTACTTCTAAAAATCCACCTTTCCAGAAATAAGTCTCTCACCATTGCCGCTTGATATAGACCACCCTCTGACCCCAGCTGTGCCCTGGACACCATATCTTCAGAGCGCGTGCTGCTAGGTGAACTGGGACATGCTTAACACCCCAGACATCCTACAATCTAAGCTTGATGCCCTCAATCTCACACAAATTATCAATGAACCCACCAGGTACAATCCCAAAGCCGTAAACACGGGCACCCTCATAGATATCATCCTAACCAACTTGCCCTCCAAATACACCTCTGCTGTTTTCAACCAAGATCTCAGCGATCACTGCCTCATTGCCTGCATCCGTAATGGGTCTGCGATCAAACGACCACCCCTCAGCACTGTCAAACGCTCCCTAAAAAACTTCAGCGAGCAGGCCTTTCTAATCGACCTGGCCCGGGTATCCTGGAAGGATATTGACCTCATCCCATCAGTAGAGGATGCCTGGTTATTCTTCAAAAGTGCGTTCCTCACCATCTTAAATAAGCATGCCACATTCAAAAAATGTAGAACCAAGAACAGATATAGCCCTTGGTTCTCTCCAGACCTGACTGCCCTTGACCAGCGCAAAAACATCCTGCGGCGTTCTGCATTAGCCTTGAATAGCCCCCGTGATATGCAACTTTTCAGGGAAGTTAGGAACCAATATACACAGGCAGTTAGCTTTCCTAAGGCTAGCACAAACTCAAAAAAGTTATGGGACACTAAAGTCCATGGAGAATAAGAGCACCTCCTCCCAGCTGCCCACTGCTCTGAGGCTAGGAATCACTGTCACAACCGATAAATCCACTATAATTGAGATTTTCAATAAGCATTTCTCTACGGCTGGCCATGCTTTCCACCTGGCTACCCCTACTCCGGTCAACTCCCCGGCACCCTCCACAGCAACCCTCCAAAGCTCCCACCATTTCTCCTTCACCCAAATCCAGATACAGTGCCTTGCGAAAGTATTCGGACCCCTTGAACTTTGCGACCTTTTGCCACATTTCAGGCTTCAAACATAAAGATATAAAACTGTATTTTTTTGTGAAGAATCAACAACAAGTGGGACACAATCATGAAGTGTAACGACATTTATTGGATATTTCAAACTTTTTTTAACAAATCAAAAACTGAAAAATTGGGCGTGCAAAATTATTCAGCCCCCTTAAGTTAATACTTTGTAGCGCCACCTTTTGCTGCGATTACAGCTGTAAGTCGCTTGGGGTATGTCTCTATCAGTTTTGCACATCGAGAGACTGAAATCTTTTCCCATTCCTCCTTGCAAAACAGCACGAGCTCAGTGAGGTTGGATGGAGAGCATTTGTGAACAGCAGTTTTCAGTTCTTTCCACAGATTCTCGATTGGATTCAGGTCTGGAGTTTGACTTGGCCATTCTAACACCTGGATATGTTTATTTTTGAACCATTCCATTGTAGATTTTGCTTTATGTTTTGGATCATTGTCTTGTTGGAAGACAAATCTCCGTCCCAGTCTCAGGTCTTTTGCAGACTCCATCAGGTTTTCTTCCAGAATGGACCTGTATTTGGCTCCATCCATCTTCCCATCAATTTTAACCATCTTCCCTGTCCCTGCTGAAGAAAAGCAGGCCCAAACCATGATGCTGCCACCACCATGTTTGACAGTGGGGATGGTGTGTTCAGAGTGATGAGCTGTGTTGCTTTTACGCCAAACATAACATTTGGCATTGTTGCCAAAAAGTTCAATTTTGGTTTCATCTGACCAGAGCACCTTCTTCCACATGTTTGGTGTGTCTCCCAGGTGGCTTGTGGAAAACTTTAAATGACACTTTTTATGGATATCTTTAAGAAATGGCTTTCTTCTTGCCACTCTTCCATAAAGGCCAGATTTGTGCAATATACGACTGATTGTTGTCCTATGGACAGAGTCTCCCACCTCAGCTGTAGATCTCTGCAGTTCATCCAGAGTGATCATGGGCCTCTTGGCTGCATCTCTGATCAGTCTTCTCCTTGTATGAGCTGAAAGTTTAGAGGGACGGCCAGGTCTTGGTAGATTTGCAGTGGTCTGATACTCCTTCCATTTCAATATTATCGCTTGCACAGTGCTCCTTGGGATGTTTAAAGCTTGGGAAATCTTTTTGTATCCAAATCCGGCTTTAAACTTCTTCACAACAGTATCTCGGACCTGCCTGGTGTGTTCCTTGTTCTTCATGATGCTCTCTGCGCTTTTAACGGACCTCGGAGACTATCACAGTGCAGGTGCATTTATACGGAGACTTGATTACACACAGGTGGATTGTATTTATCATCATTAGTCATTTAGGTCAACATTGGATCATTCAGAGATCCTCACTGAACTTCTGGAGAGAGTTTGCTGCACTGAAAGTAAAGGGGCTGAATAATTTTGCACGCCCAATTTTTCAGTATTTGATTTGTTAAAAAAGTTTGAAATATCCAATAAATGTTGTTCCACTTCATGATTGTGTCCCACTTGTTGTTGATTCTTCACAAAAAAATACAGTTTTATATCTTTATGTTTGAAGCCTGAAATGTGGCAAAAGGTCGCAAAGTTCAAGGGGGCCGAATATTTTCGCAAGGCACTGTAGCTGATGTTCTGAAAGAGCTGCAAAATCTGGACCCCTACAAATCAGCCGGGCTAGACAATCTGAACCCTCTCTTTCTAAAATTATCTGCAGAAATTATTGCAACCTCTATTACTAACCTTTCTTTCATATCGTCTGAGATTCCCAAAGATTGGAATGCTGCCGCGGCCATCCCCCTCTTCAAAGGGGGAGACACTCTAGACCCAAACTGCTACTGTCACGTTCTGACCTTTATTTCCTTTGTTTTGTCATTATTTAGTATGGTCAGGGCGTGAGTTGGGGTGGGCAGTCTGTGTTTTTCTATGATTTGGGTATTTCTATGTTTCGGCCTAGTATGGTTCTCAATCAGAGGCAGGTGTCATTAGTTGTCTCTGATTGAGAATCATACTTAGGTAGCCTGGGTTTGACTGTGTGTTTCTGGGTGATTGTTCCTGTCTCTGTGTTTGCACCAGATAGGGCTGTTTAGGTTTTCACACGTTTATTGTTTTGTTAGTCTATTCATGTATAGTTTTCTTTATTAAAGAACCATGAATAGAAACCACGCTGCATTTTGGTCCACCTCTCCTTTCAACTCAAGAAAACCGTTACAGCTACAGACCTATTTCTATCCTACCCTGCACTTCTAAGGTTAACAAACAGATTACCGACCATTGTACCTTCTCCGCTATGCAATCTGGTTTCAGAGCTGGTCACAGCTAGGACATCAGGGTTAGCAGAGTGTGCTAAAGCAGTGAATAAAACAAACTTAGGGAGGAGGATTCTGATGTTAACATGCATGAAACCAAGGCTTTTACGGTTAGAGAAGTAAACAAATGAGAGCACCTAGGGAGTAGGAGTGGAGGTAGGCACTGCAGGGCCTGGATTAACCTCTACATCACGAGAGGAACAGAGGAGGAGTAGGATAAGAGTACGGCTAAAGGCTCTAAGAACTGGTCGTCTAGCGCTTTGGGAACAGATAATAAAATAAGCAGATTTCTGGACTTGGTAGGATAGATTCAGGGCATAGTGTACAGACAAGGGTGTGTTAGGGTGCGAGTACAGTGGGGGTAAACCTAGGCATTGAGTGACGATGAGAGAGGTTGCATCTCTAGGTGCCGTCTCCGCATGTGCGGGCGGTGGGACAAGGGGGATATCTGAGGCATGTTGAGCAGGAATAGGAGCTCCACAGTCAAATAAAGCAATGAGCTGCCCTAAACAACAGTATACAAGGCATATTGACATTAGAAAGAGGCAACGAGGCAAGTCAGTTAACAACAAATTCTTAATTACAATGACGGCCTACCAAAAGGCAAAAGGCCTCCTGCGGGGACGGGGGCTAGGATTAAAAATAAATAAAACATAAATAGTGTTGAGGTGGAGTAACTCTGCAAGATCACGGTTGAACCAGGGGCTGAACCTGTTTTTAATTCTCATTTTATTTGTAGGGCGTGTTTGTTAACAATACCACTGAAAATATAAAAAAAGAAGGTCCAAGCGTCTTCGACAGAAGGGATCACGCTTATTCTATACCATTTTACAGAGGCCAGTTCATGAAGGAAGGCTTGCCCATTAAAGATTTTTTTATCAAGCGTCTATGACAAATCAGGACAGGTTGTTTCACTGAGCAGGAATTATGAAAGCAGGCTGTATAAGAGTGATCACTAAGTTCATTACAGAAAACAGCAGACTGATACCTATCAGGATTAGTTGTAAGTACAACAACAAGGAGAGTAGCCTTTTCTGGGTGTTTGGAGTCATACGTTGTGGGATTGGTAATAATCTGAGAAAGATGTAGGGAGTCCCATTGCTTTAGGACTTGTTCAGGTGGTTTAAGCATGTCCCAGTTTAGTTCACCTAGCAAGACAAATTAAAACTTAGAGTAAGGGGCCAGGAGAGAGCTTAGGGCAGGGCAGGTAGGGTACAGGCCGGTGGTGATGGAGGACGATAGCACCCAGCAACAGTCAACAAAGAGCTATTTGAAAGTTTAATGCTTAAAACCAGCAAATCAAATTGTTTGGAGACAGACTTGGTGGACACAACCGAGCACTGAAGGTGATCCTTGGTAAAGATTGCCCCACCTTCGGAAGATCTGTCTTGACAAAAAAGGTTATAACCAGAAAGGTTAGCATTAGTATTCAAAACTCTCTTTCTTAACCATGTCTCAGTAATGGACAACACATCTGGATTGGAGCTGTGAACCCACACTTTCAATTGATCCATTTTAGGTAATAAGATTCTAGTGTTAACGTGCAGAAAATCCAGGCTTTTACGGGAGCAGAAATCAGTGAGGCAGATATCAGAGTACAAGTCAGAATTGGGGCTAGCAAATGTAGATGGGCCAGGATGTACATGCACATTTCCAGATAATAGTTTAATGCGCTGACGGAATGGAAGCTGATACTGTAATAACATAAACATTTATTCCACACCGAAACAAGACCGAGACACTCAATGTGTGGTCTCGAGACCTAACTCAACACTAACATTAACTTGTTTTCTACTGACAGTTGAGATATTGGAGTGGTATGATACTGTTGAGTTAGGTCCTACTCTAGCAGCACAGTGCTTGTATTAGACTAGAGCTCCCTCTAGTGGCGTAAAGGGACAACTCCTAGTTCGAATACTTCTGGTTAGACTTCTGACACCTAACAGCAGAGCGGGAGAGGAGATAAAAGATGTGTGTATTAATCTCTCTAACAGGAAGAAGTCTTTATCATTCCCCATAAGGGTGGAACTGAGAGACACACACACACACTAATACAGGAAGCATGCCACTCCACAGCATAAACATGACCATCAGTGAGCAAACAACACAGATCTGAGGGAAGAGAATGTTCACTACTGAGAAGTGAAGGAGTTGTAAAATAAAACAAGAGTTTAATGAGGTCCTTGACTCACCCCACCCAACTTGACAAAGATAGATAGGCTGACAGAGAAAGATAGATAGAGAAGGATCCTGACAGAGAAAGATGGAGGAGGCTGACAGAGAAAGATAGAGGCTGACAGAGAAAGCAAACCGAGATAATAGTTATACAGTCTAGAGAAAGAGACAAACCGAGCGCTGAGACATAGGGAGGGAGACACAGACAGAGAAAGAGAGATAGCCTGACAGACAGATAATTAGGTCGGTGTGTACCTGTAGAGGTCCAGTGTAGTCCCCCGGGGCTGGCTGCCAATCGCCTGCGCTTCCTGACACTGACCCCGCCCTGTGGGGTTATGTTGCACGGCGTAGAGGACAGGATGGGGGCTAAGGGTGTGGCCAGGAATGGGATTTCCCGCCCCAGTGCAGGGGTCAGGAACATGGCCTCCCTATCTAGAGGTCTACGACAGGCACAGGAAGTAGAAGACACAAGACAGGAAGTTAAAACCTGTAGACCTCTGGATTGACCAAGTACAACTCGTCTTTTTCTGGATTGACCAATTAAAACGGGTCTATTTCTGTATTTAAAAATGTATTTTAGATATTTTTTCATCAATTTTGTTTTGGAGTGGAAATGTTCCAAAAGCATGCTAGTGGTGGTCCAGCTTGTCTGGACTGGCTGTACAATAAGCAGTTTGGACAAACCAGTAGGAATGTCAACACTATTAACCATAAAGGTTTTTCAGTATATTGGTATGAATGAACAGTGTGTGCACTCCAAATGGCCCCCGTTTCCCTATATAGTGATCTTCTTTTGACCAGGGCCCAGAGGGCTCTATTAAAAGTAGTGCACTGTGTAGGAATTTAGGTTGCCATTTCAGTGACTGCGAAAACACTGCTTTTGAATTATACAAGCAGTTGACAAGCAATTACTACAGACTTAAATCCTGGTACATGATCATATAAAATACATTGCAGACATTTCAGAACAAACTAGTCAGGATTATTCTTAAACTTCCAGCACACATCTTGACTATTCCCACTTTGAAAGCCTTAGATGGCTCAAAATGGAGAAGAGGGTCACTCAGATTAAATGGTGTCTGGTACATCAGATTGTCCACAGTATGGTCCCCAGGCACCTATGTAACTACTTTAACTTGGTATGGGGTAACCACAACTATTCCACTAGAAGGAGTGAAACTGACGCTGTTCCTTTCCGATTTAAAAGTGGTATGGGGAAAGAAACATGTTTATACTCAGCTGCCATTCTTTGGAATAATTTTCAGAAGATTTGAAACGTATAACCTCCATAGGTAGTTCCAAATTTTCGCTTAAAAAAATGGCTAAATAGTAGCATGTCTCAAAAGTAAGTTGTATTGGTACGTGGCTGAGAAGGAAATGCCTGGGATAGCATATGGTCTGCCTTATGGTGCCTGTTGTATAGCATACTGTGATTGTCTTGTATATATTAGGGATTGATTGTTCTATATAATAAGGAAATGTGAGAAAGAGGAGATGTACCTGTCCATAGTTGTTTATTAGGAAAGGGAATTGTACTAAATTATCTCATGTTATGAAACAAACTACAATTGCTGCCTAACCTTGTTGCATTCCCCCTTTCCCCTCCAAAAGGACCACAACGGAAATAAGCGTTTAAGCTTTATTGCATTATCCTTGATGATATTCTTAAATTGTATGTGGCGGCGTCACCGGCTGGAGCGCCGTTATGTATGTATTTTTAAAAATTGCCTAATAAATTAAATCAATCAAGGGAGAACTCACATTGAACCAGTCAAGCATGACTACATTTTAATCATCCCTTTCAATAACTTCTCCCCTAAGGTGTCAATGACCTTGGTTGCGTCCCAAATCTCACTATTGCCTACACGGTGCACTACTTAGGGCTCTAGTCAAAAGTAGTGCACTATAGGGAATAGGGTGCCATTGGGGACTCAAACCTAAAAATAAAAAATCCCAATGAAGAACGATTATAACATTAGTTAGGGGAAGATGTGACATTTAATTTTCTGGATTTCTTTTCAGAGCTCTTGAGTGACACTAATAGTGCCTAATTTGCATCATGGCAGTTTGACACACACATGCATGCACTCACTTTCTCTCTCACACACAACTCAACTAGCAGAAGCTAAAATATTCATGATACATCTCCTGAATGGAAAATCCACAACGAGATACATGTACAGTAGTCTATGAAAGGTACAAAGCTAAATAATAAGTCAATGTGTTCTCTTCTCTTAACTATTCAGCCATCTATGAAAAAGGCAATTTTTTAAGTTCCGAAAATACAATATAAACATTGCACAAGACCTCAAATACCCAATATCCAGGTAAGTTGAATAGCCTTTCCCAAATCATTAGGAAGCTTACATAACATATTTGAGCATGAATCATTAATCCTAGCCCGAAGCGTTTTGATTATTCACAGCGGAGATCATATAGCTTTGCTCTTTACATTGGAATTCTTTGACTGTACTGCCAATAATTATAGCTGGCACACGACGATGCACAATTCTGCAATCTGCAGTCATAACCTTCTGGCCCTCTGATTATAAGCAGCGGATATTACATATCTATAACCTAGTTTTGAATATATTCCTCTATAGTACCTGACTTCCGTGACGTTGTAACTGCGGCTTCTCCATGATCCTCTATGGGTTCCTCTCTTTCTCCTCCGCACGAAAAACTCCACCAACTTCTCCCAACTCGACATAGCTCTTTACCGCAGTAACTCAACATCGACCAATTCCGAAAAACATGTTCACTTCTCTATAAATTTGTATCATTTTTTAATCCCTCAACTTTGGACGATTGCAATCGACCTCCATGGACATCAATGTCTGCCACTCACAGCAAGATACACATACTGTGAGAGTTTATGTTGGGTTGACCAGGGGGAGGGGGCGCTGGGGAAGGCTTGGCGACCACTCATTCAAAACTACACTGGCAACATAATCACACATCATGGCACTGAGCTGGTCCCCAGTCAAAAGCAGTGGTGTTCAAAGACCAATAAGTATCAAATGACCAGTGTGTGTGTGTGTGTGTGTGTGTGTGTGTGTGTGTGGTAACAGCCACTCAACAGCTAAATCTGGGGAATCAAGAGTCAAGTGCTTCAAGTGTCTCAGTAGTAACTCATGGAGAAAGGCTGGTGGATTGAGCCTTTGTAATGACTGAAAGACTAAACCACACAAGACCACACTGTGGCTGAATGGGCTTTGAAACCTACACAGACATTTGATAACACTAGAGAAAACTCATCTCTTAAAGTGATGTGCTTTAAATGGGACATTTTAAAAAAGAGGCAGAAGCTTTAACAATCTTCTCAAATGCTACCACTTGACACCAAAACATGTCCTGCAGACCTGGATTTAAATACTATTTAAAATAGTTGCAAACACTTTAGCTGTGTTTAATTGAGCTTGCCTGTTGCAATGGAAACAATAGAAAAGTCCCAAAAGTGCAAACCTCATACAGCTGGCAGGCCAAAGCAAACACTCAAAGTATTTGACATTTGTACCTAGATCTGATGTACCTGTGTGGTGTGTCTGTCTCTCCAGTCTCGCTGCAGGTGGAGAGGTGTGCTGTAGAGGTGGAGCCTGAGGAGGAGGTAGAGCGGGTGGACTCTAGGGCCCTGGGGAGCAGCGTGGAGGGCATGCACAGCCATGTCTCCAGGTCAGAGAACTTAGAATAGCTCAGCATCTCCAAAACACTGAAAAGGGAGATAGGAACAAAAACATTTCACCCAAACTGAAAAGATATGACGAGAATTTGGTGTGAACGCTAATGTAGGCCTATATGGAGTGACCTGAGAGATAAAAGACGGGAGAATGGAAAAAGTGTGAGAGAGAGAGAGGGGAGAGAAAAGGGAAAGAAGAGAAAGAGAGAGAGAGCGAGAGAGACAAAGACAGAGAGCGAGAGAGCAAAAGAGAGGAGGGACAGGGTTTTGGAGCATACCTGTCCTCCCCCACCCCTGGTATGTCATCCTTCTCGTCTGCAGCCTGGAAGACACAGGAGGTCCTGGAGTCCCGGGACAGCAGCCCACACACCTTATCAGAGTCCAGAGACATCTTCAGCCATAGCTGGAGGGGGCAAAAAGAAGTGAGCCAAGAGACATTCAGTTCTATTGTCTAATTCTAATTAAATGGATATCTGTCACCGTCTGGCTTCCCATTGAATGAACGAACGCACACACAAGGCTTTTCAGAGGGAAAAGAGAAAAGGGATCAATATATGACTGAGAAGTCATGCCCCAAGTCATAATATGCATAATATGCAACTACTCAGCGTAGTCCTAATGGAGGTATAATGACTGAACAGTTTGGAAAGCAAACCATGAGCTTTAAACTTCCTTAGTGAATAGTTACTCTGTAACACGGACCAATCACCTAACACACACCTAAGACTTACCGTAGTATTTAATCAAAAAGTCTCCGAGTTCTGTGTTTACACGTCCACGACCCAGCTCCAGTGTCTCTCTGGGTCATGGCCTCAGTGGACCTGCTCTGACTTGGGGTCAAGGCCAGGCCACTGGTACTTTTCAGCTGGCATTTACATAACAATGACTAACTGAGAACATTGGTTAACATCTTCCATGGCTAATGCTTTCTCACAAAGCAATTGTCTTGATGATACAGAGGTTGTTGATTCTGCCCTTCACAAGTGTTACACTACTGATGGAAACAGTTTCCAAAAAATAACACTACAGCTTATAATAATAATAATATTATAATAATATATAGTATTATTTGGTGAGTGCTTATATTTGTCGATATCACATATGTACAAGTGTGTCTGCAACTCTTCCTGAGACACCTTCGGAGAGTGAGGTCACAGCCAGGGTCTGCCATTATCATCAATTAGGGTTAAGTGCCTTGCTCAAGGGCACATAAGCATATGTTTCACCTTGTCGGCTCAGGGATTCGACCTTTCCTTTCGGGCCCAGCGCTCTAACCGCTAGGCTACCTGCCGCCTAAGCTTACAATAGCATAACCACTGGCGACACACTGCTGCTGTGTTGGCAAAAGGCCAACAGTTGAATGATGTGACAGTAATAGTCCAAATCATTACCCACTTTCCTCCACGTGGCCAATGTTTAGGCTTGTGAGTCAGCCTGTACAGTATGGGCAACTCCCTGGTCAGCATGGAAAAAAATGTCAAACTACATCACATAATTCGAAAAGGTTTTGCTATAGCTTTGTCTTGTATGCAGAAGAAAACGTGCTAGGCTACTGCTACAATAGCACACACGGGATCCAGTGGACTGTGTCCCCTGTTAAGATGATATTCCTGCATGCCATAAGAAAATCTTTTCTCTCCTTCATTTCGACCATCTTTAATTAGCCTACTGTACTTTCCTCCATGGAACACGACATGGGCTGCTATTCAACGGGAAATTCACTTCAGCTTTACATTCTTGCAGGAAAGCTTGCTAGTTGTCCCATTAATTATACTTTAACAATGTTGCAGCGAAACTACAATGTTACAGCAAAACGTAGTAATTTCAAAAGCCCCCGGGCGATTTCAAAGCAAGCTGCGGATACATTAAAAACTTTCTACTAAGCCTCATGGAGCCTAAAGTTACCATCTTTGTTTCTTTCCCCTTGAAATTTCAGTTCAGAACAAAACAGATACTCTCCCGAAGCATTCATTCGTCGTTTAGTCCCTGTTACGTGTCTTTCTCTTTTTCTGCCTTTGTCTTGAGTTTGCTGCTGCCTAGCAATACAATAGCCTACAACTCTAAAATGCAATAGCCTAGCCTAAAAAAACAGTCAGAGGGTAGGCCGGATGTAGGCTAGTTCATATTTTTCAAAAATACTTAGATTTTTAGGAGAACTTACCACGCAAATCCCCAGTTCGACATCATGGGGAGGTCGGACATCAGAGCGCTCCGTAGTCATCAGTTAATTAACCTACCGTCCCGGAGTGAGGATGGGCTGCAGCATCGGATAGCCGGACACCAATCTATAGCCGAGGGAAATGGTCCACATACAATCAGATAGTTACCACAAGTCCACGTCCTGCAGTAAACAGACTATATTTGGCAACCCCTTGGCTCGTATGTCAGAAAAAGATTGAGTCCGTTACTATGCGGAGACCTTCATCATCAGTTCAAAGCAGCCGTCTGAAGGAAAAGATAACTTGGACAGGAAATATTTATGTCGTTAGGCTGTCCGCCCAAAATTGCGAGGACTGCAATTAGGCTCCATCGACGGAGCAATCTGGATAAACAACAGCCCATCTCATCACACATCAACGTGACCACCACATACATGAACGAGCTACATGAACATACACTTTGAAAAGGAGTTTGATGACTGTTGGTCCTAGGCTACTTGGAACATGGAATAGTTGTATGGAAATTATGATTTAAAAAAAGTGTTTGATGGTATTGTTAACTACAACACCACAATAATCAGCCTCTTCTTCATTCAAAACTACCACCATCATTATCAACATCAGTAACCTCACTCATGTAAATCAGTGGAAGGCTTAATCTAGCTGGATGATTTGGCAGATGTTGTAATTTCAACATGGGCTTTAAGAGATTTGTTTTACACATCAAAAACAGTGTTTGCAATATACTCTACAAAAAGAATCAATCTGCCTACATCGAATGCATAGGTTGCCTGATATTTCTCTGATGTACGTGAGACACATAACAGTGGTGTGTGTGTTGTGAATGTTGGGATTATAAAAATACATTAATCATTCAATAAGATTCATTTCAGGGATTTGATTTCACGGTGTCCCAAATTGTACCCTATTCCCAGGAAAAATAAAGGCCTTTATAGTGCATTACTTTTTGCGAGGGCCCATATGGCTCTGGTCAAAATGTAGTTCACTATGTAGGTAATAGGGTGCCAATTGGGACAGACCCAGGGTTTGGCCAAAGCTTTTAGACTCACTTAAAATGAACACATTAGGGAAATAATATTATACTCTGGGAACCGCACGGATGTTTTATATAATATCATACAGTTTATTTTTTGGGCTCCATATTTTACAAAATCTATCAGCTTTTCTTCTTTGTAATTATATTCTAAGCTATGTTTTATAGTCACTGTAGGTATTATAGTCACTGTCCTTGATCTTGTTATCACACCACAGGAGGTTGGTGGCTCCTTAATTGGGGAGAACGGGCTCGGGGTAATGTCTGGAGTGGAGTCAGTGGAATGGTATCAAACACATGGTTTCCATGTGTTTGATGCCATTCCATATGCTCCATTCCAGCCATTATTATGAGCCTTCCTCCCCTCAGCAGCCTCCACTGTATCACACGATAGTCATTGGCCTCCCTAGTGGCGCAGCGGTCTAAAGCACATTGCAGTGCTAGAGGCGTCACTATAGACCCTGGTTCGTTCCCAGGATGTGTCACAACCGGCCGTGATCGGGAGTCCAATAAGGTTGGCGCAAAATTGGTCCAGCATCGTCCGGGTTAAGGGAGGGTTTGGCCAGGGGGTGGGGGGTGGTAGGCCATCATTGTAAATAAGAATTTGTTCTTAACTGACTTGCCTAGTTAAATAAATAAAAATATAACTGCACATTTTAAAAACGTATAGTTGGCAAACTATCTTGTATAGTCTTCATCCATATTTTTATGTAGTAGATAGCTAAGTGTGGTTGGGCCACAGTCAGCACATTACCATGATACACATCCCACCCCTAGGGGGCAGTGGCTGCCGGGGCCAGGCATGGAAGCTCTGGTATGCATAAATCTGTGGTATTCACAGATGGGAGAGATTACCGCGCGAATCATCTGAACGAGTGTGATTTACCGGCCCGCAGGGCTTTTGATTTTGAAGGCCTTGGAGTTTTTCGTATTATTTGTTGTTTGTCACCAACTGAACGACAATATTATAATTATCACAACTTTTTACTGTATACCTCAGAGCTCATTTATAAAGCATTTCACTGTAGCTTATCCAAAGCTACAGTAGAGAGAGCTGTGTGTGTATACTGTACCCCAACATACTGTTAGTTGTATTCTCAGATATAAGCAATGCTGTACTGTAGGCACTGTACTCAAATTACACCCCCCCTCCTTAATACAGGAATACAACTCACTTCTTGAATTGAAAGTTAATGTATGTGTCAAGGAAACATCTGTTGAATGCTCCCATTCTTACACAGGTCCCACTGTGTTTAATGTCAGCCAAGTGACCTGATGAGAGGGAAGGGGGAGAGGAAGAGGTTAAGAGAGACATAGAGAGGTGGGTATGGAGAGAGAGAGGCGGGGTGGAAAAGGATAAGAGAAAAGAGATACGTTCCTGTAGGTGTAAATTAACGATTGAAATAAAGACAGAGACAAGGTCCAAGGCAGAGGATGAAAAAGAGGGAGCCATAAAACAAGGGAGAGACTAAATGAGGAAAAAGAGGGAAAGTTACAAGAGCAGCTCTGGTTTCACTGGTTAGCAGTCTTCAGAACTCTGAAGTGAAGACAGCATAGGAAATGTCCCTATAATTCCCAGTTTCCATGGGGATTCCACCACAGCAACCAGGGATTACCTCATTTCCTGCCTCTGTAATGTAAATATACCATAGCCTGCAGCCTCGGAGAACAGACAGGAAGGAGTTCACGGTCAAAGGTTACTGTGCCAAAGAGAAGCCAGTGAACAGGGTAGACTCCTCGCCAGACCAGACCACACATGGAGTGTATCCCCAAATGGCACCCTATTCCCTATAGTGCACTACTGTTGACCAATGCCCTTTAGACCCAGGTCTAACATTGTGCACTATAGGGAATATAAATGTTACGGGGAGCTGAACAGCAAACCCAAGAGCAGACTCAGACAAGGAGACTGCAATGAGGTAACCAAGGTATTTATTGAAAGACGGGGGGAAGATTGAGTGCAGGCCAGGGGAAGCTTGGGCGGGTTGCTGGAAACCAGGTGCGGAGGCTGAGGCTGGAGTGAGAGGTGTGGGGACAGGGTAAGCAGGTCCAGAGGGGAATCCAAGGGAGCGTAGAGTGGGGAATCCAGGACAGACTAGCAGGACTGACAAGAAGTCGAACTGGAGACAGGGACCAGAGTCAGAGCGGGAAGAACTGTAGCGGAGAGGAAAACAGCATCAAGCAAGGGAAAACAGGCACAACAGGCTAGCAACATGGACTGACTGGGCAGAGATTACGATCTTTTATTTTTTAGATTTTATTTCACCTTTATTTAACCAGGTAGGCTAGTTGAGAACAAATTCTCATTTTACAACTGCAACCTGGCCAAGATAAAGCAAAGCATTGTGACACAAACAACAACGCAGAGTTACACATGGAATAAACAAACATACAGTCAATAACACAATAGAATAGAAAAAGTAGAAAAAGATAGAAATAGAAAAAGTCTCTATACAGTGTGTGCAAATGAGGTAAGATAAGGGAGGTAAGGCAATAAATAGGCCATAGTGGCAAAATACTTACAATTTAGCAATTAAACCCTGGAGTGATAGATGTGCAGAAGATGCGTGTGTAAGTAGAGATACTGAGGTGCAAAGGAGAAGAAAAAAAAATAACAGTATGGGTATGAGGTAGTTGCATGGGCTATGTACAAGTGCAATGATCTGTGAGCTGCTCTGACAGCTGGTGCTTAAAGTTAGTGAGGGAGATATGAGTCGCCAGCTTCAGTGATTTTTGCAATTCGTTACAGTCATTGGCAGCAGAGAACTAGAAGGAAAGGCAGCCAAAGGAGAAATTGGCTTTGGGGGTGATCAGTGAAATATACCTGCTGGAGCGCGTGCTACGGGTGGGTGCTGCTATGGTGACCTGTCACGAACCGGCTCAAAGCCCGTAACAAAAGGGAGACAACGTGGAGATAAGGTGTAACAAAAGATATATTTATTAACTAAAGCAACTAAGGAAAATATACAATGGTGTGTGTAATCAGTAATCAGTAGTGTAAGTGAGTGTTTTGCATGCATGAAGGTGATAATGCAGGGTGTTGAAAAGATGCTAAAGCAAACAACTCAAAAACCACCAAGAAACACAACAAAATCCATAAAGGTGTCTGCATGGAGAGAGTCTCCTCCATGAATGGGGAAGTGGTGTATTTATCCTGGGAGACACCGGGCCCAGATGTTTCCCATGTAGCTGACGACTCTCCCAACTCCGCCCACCTGCATCCTAATAAGGAAACAACAAAGAGAGAATACGGCAGACAGAGTGGGAGGGTCGTCACATTCCCCCCCATAAAACCGGGGACCAACAAGGGCCCCGGAACAACGACACAGCCCTCTGCGTCCCAACTTAACACAGCTTCTGTGTCCCAAATTGATGAGGGGTTACATGTTCACTTACAATTTGCCCCAGCCAACCTCCTCCCTAGACCTCAGCAACCTTCGCACAGGAAGCAACATTTAAGAGGAAAGAAGAAAAAACCAGGAGGGAGCAGACAAGACAGAGAGACCATGACAATACGAACAATGGTCAGTCACGTAAACATTTAGGAACAGGGTGCACGAGAGAGCGCATCAGCAATCACGTTTTCAGTCCCCCGGATGTGCCGCACATCGAGATGGAAGGATTGTAAAAATAAATACCATCGCATTATCCTCTGGTTTGAACACATCATGGACCTCAAAAAAGTGAGGGGGTTATGGTCGGTGTAGACCACAATAGGTACTACCCCCGACCCGACACACACTTCGAAGTGTTGTAGGGCCCAAATGAGTGCTAGTGCTTCCTTTTCAATAACCAAATAGTTCAACTGATAATCGTTAAACTTTTTAGAAAAGAAACTAACAGGCCTCTCAACCCCAGACACATCTTCTTGCAGCAAAACTGCACCTGCCCCCACATGACTAGCATCCACCTGCAAGGTAAATGACAAATCCATGCGAGGAGCAGCCAGCACCAGAGTTGAGGTAAGCAACCTCTTTGCATCTCCAGCATGTACTTGACCTCAGCATCCAGACAACATAGTTTCTCTGAAGAAACTCTATAGAACCGCTGACGAATGAGGTCAGCATCTCCAATGTCAATATCATGTTCTATTAAGGTTGTACGTGTAGGTGTATCAGAAAACAAACCTGGAAATCTCTGAATCAGACCAACCATCTCTTTCCGCCCATCATATCCAGTGTTTCTGAATTTTTCAATCTACCCTGCAATATACAGTCGTCAGGACCAGGAACATATTCCTCGTCATGCTAGATCTGTGCATGAGAAGAACCCAAGGAAACAACGGTATCAGCCAAAAGAACAGGTTTACCGTACATAGAATACCGTCCTTCAGTCTCAGAGGAACGTGCATAATAGGGTTTTAACAGATTTACATGGCACAGCTGATGTGCTTTCCTCCGTTCTGGAGTGGCAACTAGATAATTTTGCTCAGTGTACTGGCGCACCACTGTATATGGACCTTGAAACTTGGCTTGAAAAGGAGTACCAACAATTGGCAGCAGAGCAAGAACCTGGTCACCCGGACTAAAGTGACGAGGCTCAGTTCGGCGATCAAATATGCCCTTCATCCTCTGCTGTGAAGATGATAACTTCTCCTTAGCCATTTCACACACATACGATAACAGGGACTGAGGAGGCTCGGGAGACTTCCAGTCATCCTGGAGAACAGATAAAAGTCCACGCACCCTATGTCCAAACACAAGGTCATTTGGACTGAAACCCGTGCTCTCCTGTGAAACCTCCCTAGCGGCTAACAGTAACCAAGGCAACCCCTCCTCCCAATCCTTATCCATCTCAGTACAATAAGCTCTCAACAAAGACTTAAGTGCTTGATGGAAACGTTCCAGTGCTCCTTGACTTTGCGCGTGATAGGCGCTAGACAAATTGTGTTTAACGTGGAGCTGTTGCAGAACCTGACTAAACAGATTAGAGGTGAAATTGGATCCTTGATCACTCTGAATGACCTTAGGGATTCCAAACAATGAGAGAAACTGAGTCAAAGCTTTTAACACAGACTTAATCGTGATAGATCGGAGAGGATAGGCAACAGGAAACCTAGTGGTCTGACACATCACAGTGAACAGGTAACTGCTACCCTTTTTAGAACGAGGCAGAGGACCCACACAGTCAATAATCAGATACTCAAAAGGTTGGCTGAGTACAGGAATAGGAAACAAGGGTACCGGCTTAATAGCTTGATTAGGCTTACCAATTAATTGACAGGTGTGACAAGTTTTGATAAAGTTAAAACAGCTGTGTTACAGATTTATGAATTGGTCCCTGAGGCTTACCGCCAACGATTTAGAACTTTAAAAAGGGATGATAAGCAGACTCGTGTTGAGTTTGCGCAACAATTATCTTTACAGTTTAATCGCTGGTGTTCCACCTCTGCAGTTGTGACTTTCCAAGGGCTGTGTGATCTGATCATGTTAGAGCAATTTAAGGACACAATTCCTGATCATATTGCCACGTATATTAACGAACAGAAAGTAAAGAATGTCGCTGAAGCTGTGGTTTTGGCGGACGAGTATGTGTTGACTCACAAAAGTGTCTTTGCAGAGCCCCGTATTCGGAAAGAGTGGGGGTTCGTCCGGGATACTTTGAACTATTGGTTTGGGAGACCGTGGAGGTACGTGTTTCGTTTGCATATTTTGTTTGAGTTTGATAGGCCCAGTATTGGTTGCCTTTGTTGTTTGGGTTGTGTGCTACGTTGGAGAGAGTCTCCTCCATGAATGGGGAAGTGGTGTATTTATCCTGGGAGACACCGGGCCCAGGTGTTTCCCATGTAGCTGACCACCCTCCCAACTCCGCCCACCGGCATCCTAATAAGGAAACAACAAAGAGAGAATACGGCAGACAGAGTGGGAGGGTCGTCACAGACCAGTGAGCTGTGATAAGGCAGGGCTTTACCTAGCATATTCAAAACTCTAATTCAAAACTCAAAAGGACTGCGTCACACCAAAGGGTGGGCATCACAAACACCAGGAATATTCAACTTCAATTGCTCCACCTCCACACTCAACGCTACCCCAGAAATCACTCCTTTCAATGGTGCCCTGTTTCTAAGAGCAAGCAAGAAACAGATCGTGACCCACATGCATGGAAAAACAAAGTCCACTTCAGTTTACCTTCACCAATAACAGTACCCAATGTCCTTTCCACCCAACCTGATACCACATATGGATCAGCCAAAAGGTAAGGATCCACTTTCTCCAAAAATCTCACTCACACTGGGCCAGAATCATCTTCATCATAATCCTCGGGATGAGACTGGGATCTTCACCACATCTGTCACCTCAGGTAATTCCCCCTCAACCTCATCAACTTAACTATGTACCCTATCGTTCCACGCTTTGGGAGACAAGATCTGTGCTTAATGCCTTTTTTATGCTTTATGGCCTCCATCTTCTTCTCTTCCTGCATTCATTCTTTCTTACTACAAGAGCCAGAATGGGACCGACAATGCTTTTTCGTCATGGCCCTAAGCCACAATGTAATTTCCTCCGTTTCTTTACTGAGATCCACATGAAATCATCTTTGGAAAAGCTCTCCATATCCTCTTCTGTGACTAGTCTGCAGTCCTTTTCTTCTTCTTCTTCTTCTTCTTCTTCCCAAACGTAAACCAATAAATCTGTAATTAATTTTTGCCGAGGAGGTCTTAGTCACTCAATTTTACATCTAACAATGATGTTTGGTTGAAAGAATGTGAAAAAATGTGCATGAAAACTAGTTGTCTCTCGATGAATGAAAACAATCACGTAATTGAAGAATCCCATCCATAATCTTCCCACTCCTGCTAGAAATAGTACTGTTGACCAATCCCTGATGAAGGGGCGTAGACTACCAACTACCAACTTTTCTTACATTTTAGATTTTAGCCATTTAGCATGTAAGTGCATACATTTTCACAAGAAAAAAAATGCGAACAAAAAAACAAACAAAACTGCCCCCAAATTTCATCATTATATGCACAAACTCTTTCGACTGGGAAACTTACTGTAGGCTTCCCAGTCGAAACAGTTCCCACATATATTATGACATTTTCTGATGTTTGTGTTTGTTTTAATCTCCGGCAGGTTTTCTTCTGTCTGTTCGTGCACACAAAAAAATGGGGACTGATAGATGAAATGAGGACAGTCTGAGCACTGATGGTGTAACTCAGGCAGTTGTTGTTGCCGTCCTGTACCTGTCCCATAGGTGTGATGATCGGATGTACCGATCCTGTGCAGGTGTTACACGTGGTCTGCCACTGCAAGGACAATCAGCTGTCCGTCCTGTCTCCCTGTAGCGCTGTCTTAGGTGTCTCACAGTACGGACATTGCAATTTATTGCCCTGGCCACATCTGCAGTCCTCATGCCTCCTTACAGCATGCCTAAGGCACGTTCACGCAGATGAGCAGTGACCCCGGGCATCTTTCTTTTGGTGTTTTTCAGAGTCAGTAGAAAGGCCTCTTTTAGTGTCCTAAGTTTTCATAACTGTGACCTTAACTGCCTACCGTCTGTAAGCTGTTAGTGTCTAAACGACCGTTCCACTGTTCTATAATTGTTTATGGTTCATTGAACAGGCATGGGAAACGATGTTTAAACCCTTTACAATGAAGGTCTGTGAAGTTATTTGGATTTTTACGAATTATCTTTGAAAGAGAAATCCTGAAAAGGGACATTCCTTTTTATGTTGTCACTGAAAAATACTGTTGGCTGCAACTGTGTTAAAACCAGTTTAAACAGAGTACTGTAAATGTATATTTTGCAGTTGTGAAATTATTTTGATGTAATATGAAAGTAGAGGGCTCGTAATCTAACGGCAGAACAGCTACGTATGTCGTTAGATGCTTTTTTGCCCTCCCACATCACTGTATATATACGCAGAAGACCTCCGCTAAACATAGGATCACATGGTTTATCTGTCTTTCTGTGACCACGATAACTTCAGAACAAAGTTGACTACAATTACAAAATTGCCAATGTCTTTGCAATTAATACAAACAACCAACGTGTAAAAATATGGTTCAAATAAAAATCGAGATGACTGCATTAAAATAAAGGCAGTAGGCTATAGGCCTATTTCAATCATATTGAAATACATTTCATGTTCAATAAATTGACTGTAATTTGTCTCAGTATATTAAATGATTTGTAGCCTAATGTGCGCAATGTTGTGCAAAATCTGTGATTTAGTGCATTTAGTTAACGCCTTGATCATACCAATAGTGTCATTGCAAAATAGTATTCAGCATCATCTGGATGTGTGCAACAAAAGTTCACCATTCACCTTCTGCCAAGCCGTCTACACATACAGTTTGACTCATAGGTTCGATGAATCATTTCTACCAGCATGTCACCTGTGCACCTATAGAAAAAAAGATCCCCTTTACTCCACACACAAAGACACATACAAAGCTCTTCCTCACCCTCCATTTAGCAAATCTGACTATAACTCTATTCTCTTGTGTTACGACTTCTATGAATGGTGAGTGGAAGAGTCAAGCGCAGAGAGCAGGTAATTCCGTACGTGGATATTTTATTCCAAAGACAGTGGAGACACGGTCATGCAAAACCCAAGGGCGCATGAAACAACCCGTCCGAAATACAAAGGACTAAAACTGTCCGGAAAAATAAAGATCACACTACTACACCAAAACCAAATAACAGAGAACAAGCCCATACAAATACCCAGCGGGCCTAGTGCCCTTAAATAGCCTACAAACAAACACTAACTCAAAACAGGTGTACCCAATTAAACCCAATAAACAGAAACAAACGGAAAGGGAATCGATGGCAGCTAATAGGCCGGCGAAGACGACCGCAAAGCGCCGCCCGAACAGGAAGAGGCACCATCTTCGGCAGGATTCATGACATCTTGATTCCTACTTACATTCAAAAACTCAAACATGAAATACCAGTGATGCCTCAATACTACGAAGTGGTCTGATGAAGCAGATGCTAAACTACAGGACAGTTTCGCTAGCACAGACTGGAATATGTTCCAGAATTTATCCGATGACATTGAGGACTTTACCACATCAGTTACCATCTTCATTAATAAGTGCCTTGACAATGTCATCCCCACAGTGACAGTACATGCATATCCCAACCAGAAGCTATGGATTACAGGCAACATCTGCACTGAGCTAAAGGCTAGAGCTGCTGCTTTCAAGGAGCAGGACACTGGCAGAATCATGCTGTGGGGATGTTTTTCAGCGGCAGGAACTGGGAGACTAATCAGGATCAAGTGACATATGAACGTAGCAAAGTACAGAGAGATCCTTGATGAAAACATGCTCCAGAGCACTCAGGACCTCAGACTGGGGCGAAGGTTCCCCTTCCAACAGGACAAGGTGGGAGTGGCTTTGGGACAAGTCTCTGAATGTCCTTGAGTGGCCCAGCCAGAGACCGGACTTGAACCTGATCAAACATCTCTGGAGAGACCTGAAAATAGCTGTGCAGCGACGCTCCCCATCCAACCTTACAGAGCTTGAGAAGATCTGCAGAGAAGAATGGGAGAAACTCCCCAAATACAGGTGTGCCAAGAAGACTTGAGGCTGTAATCGCTGCCAAAGGTGCTTCAACAAAGTATTGAGTAAAGGATCTGAATACTTACAATACCAGTCAAAAGCTTGGACACACCTATTCATTCAAGGATTTTCTTTATTTTTTACTATTTTCTACATTGTAAAATAACAGTGAAGACATCAAAATTATGAAATAACACATATGGAATCATGTAGTAGCCAAAAAAAGTGTTAAACAAATCAAATATATGTTATATTAGAGATTCTTCAACTAGCTGGCCTTTGCCTTGATGACAGCTTTGCACAGATTTGGCATGCTCTCAACCATGCTCTCCTGAGGAATGCTTTTCCAACAGTCCTGAAGGAGTTCCCACGTATGCTGAGCACTTGTTGGCTGCTTTTCCTTCACTCTGTGGTCCAACTCATCCCAAACCATCTCAATTGGGTCGAGGTTGGGGGATTGTGGAGGCCAGGTCATCTGATGCAGCACTCCATCACTCTCTTTGGTCAAATAGCCCTTACACAGCCTGGAGGTGTGTATTGGGTCATTGTCCTGTTTAAAAACAAATGATAGTCCCACTAAGCGCAAACCAGATGGGATGGCGTATTGCTGCTGAATGCTGTGGTAGCCATGCTGGTTAAGTGTGCCTTGAATTCTAAATAAATCACCGACAGTGTCACCAGCAAAGCACCCCCATACCAAAACACCTCCTCCATGCTTCACGGTGGGAACCACACATGCGGAGATTATCCGTTCAACCACTCTTCATCTCAAAAGACAAGGCATTTGGAACCAGAAATCTCAAATTTGGACTCATCAGACCAAAGGCCAGATTTCCACCAGTCTAATGTCCATTGCTTGTGTTTCTTGGCCCAAGCAAGTCTCTTATTATTATTGGTGTCCTTTAGTAGTGGTTTCTTTGCAGCAATTCCACATGAAGGCCTGATTCACACAGTTTCCTCTGAACAGTTGATGTTGAGATGTGTCTGTTACTTGAACTCTGTGAAGCATTTATTTGGGCTGCAATCTGAGGTGCAGTTAACTCTAATGAACATATCCTCTGCAGCAGAGGTAACTCTGGGTCTTCCTTTCCTGTGGTGGTCCTCACGAGAGCCAGTTTCATCATAGTGCTTGATGGTTTTTGCGACTGCACTTAAAGAAACTTTCAAAGGTCTTTGTTCCGCATTGACTGACATTCATGTCTTAAAGTAATGGACTGTCATTTCTCTTTGCTTATTTGAACTGTTCTTGCCATTAAATGGACTTAAAGACCATCTTCTGTATACCACCCCTACCATGTCACAACACAACTGATTGGCTGAAACGCATTAAGAAGGAAAGAAATGCCACAAATAAACTTTTAACAAGGCACACCTGTTAATTGAAATGCATTCCAGGTGACTAACTCATGAAGCTGGTTGAGAGAATGCCAAGATAGTGCAAAGCTGCCATCAAGACAAAGGGTGGCTACTTAAATATATTTTGATGTGATTAACACTTTTTTGGTTACTACATGATTCCATGTGTGTTATTTAATAGTTTTTAATGTCTTCATTATTATTCTACAATAAAAAAAATTATAAAAAATGAATTAAAAAATAAACTGGAATGAGTAGGTGTGCCCAAACCAGTCATATTCTGTTTATTTTATTTTTAATGCATATGCAAAAATATCTAAAAACTTGTTTTCGCTTTATCGTTATGGGGTATTGTGTGTATATTGATGAGGGTAACAAATTATGTAATCCATTTTTGAATAGGGCTGTAAAGTATCAAAATGTGGAAAAAGTCAAGAGGTCTGAATACTTTCCGAATGCACTGTATCTACAATATATGCCTACACATCGACTCAGTACTGGTACCCCATGTATATCGCCAAGCTGTCATTGGTCATTGTGTATTTGTTCCTTGTGTTTCTTGTGATACAATTGTTTTGTTTACAAAGCATGTGACAATTAACATTTGATTTGACCTCAAACTTGTATCTCTAACAGACCAATTAAAAATGCTTGCTTTTTCCTCATAAAGGATGATGTAATCCTCCTGAAGATGAGCTGGCCAATCAGCGGTCTACTGTATGAATATTTTTTATGACCGGTATAAGCCATTCTGTTGTTGGAGTATGCCCTAACCATTCCAACACAGAAAAGCTGCTTTATAACATACTCAATTACAATTTATTGGAAGGAAAACTGCTAGTAGATACCATAGACTTCCAGTCATTCCGCTAATGCTAGTTAGCATTGGCTCTCAAAACTACCTCTAACTTCTTTCATACTGGAGAAAGAGACATCTGACTGAGGAGGTAGATAAAGGGCCTCATTTCCAAAATCCCGAAGTATCACTTTAATTATAGGTCATATTTAATAGAAATCTGGAAACACTGGAGAGTCAGTTACTCTAAAGGCCATTCCTCGTTAATGACATAGGTACTCGTTGACACCTTGAAACACTAGTAGAACTGAACAACATGGATAAGACAAAGTATTATGTCATAACAGTAGACAAGTTAATTTTGCAATTATGTTATTATATACACTACCGGTAAAATAATCAAAAACGAATTGAATTTTTGTTTGAATACAGAATCAGTTGTGACGCTATGGTCATAAAGACAACGCAATTGTGTTTGCTGTATACTTTAAAATAAGGGCTAAGGGTGGAAAGGGTTAAAAGATTCCTTGCTTGTTCAGTAGGTGAGGGGGAGAGGAAAGTCGTCTCACAGACACTCCCCCCTTTAGCTATTGATTTCCCCCTTGCGTGATTCTCCAAGACGATGTAGACCAGATCATTGCAGAGAGCCACAGCTTTCTAGACATGCCTACACGATACATAGACAGTGTATAGAGAGAATAGAAGTGATTGGAATGAAAGGTGGTCGGCTATATATATCTCATTCTGGGGAAACCTCTGCGCATATAATACATTTTCATATGCTGGTGCTAAAGTTACAGGATAGTCGTATATTCTAATCTGTATTTGGACAAAAAACACGACCTGATAATGGACAAAAAACGAATGGATGACATACAACTTCAAGCTCGAGATGAGAGTGAATAGGCTGTCGGTTGCATTCCCTTACCACAAAGACGCACTGTTTCAGAAGACTGAGAAGAGCTCCAGGATACAGTAACTTCAATTTATGTATTTACCTTAATTGTGAAATTCACAGTTATTATTGGCACTGAATACTATATTCCTGAAACTACGATATATTCATGGGTTAGGTGTAAAATATGGAATCAGTCAGCATTTTAAGGTGAGTAATTAGATTGTTTTTTTTTCATTCAAAATAATCTCTATCACGCGCGCATTGGCCAACGAATATTGCATCACATACTAGTTGACATCGACAGAGAAGAGTTGATGACGGATCCCAGCTGGCACATAACGTTCTGAGAACCATAGGTCAACCACGCTCTCACCAAGCTTGAAGAAACCTATGGTTATATTACATACAACCTTTCTGGGAATAGTGCAGGATAGTTGCTTGGCTTTAGAACATTCTCAGCACAAAAAAAAGTGGTATTTAATTACTTTACAGTACAGTTCCTCCAGGATTCTGAAATTCTGCAATTACAAAATGTTCAGCAAAATCAACAATTCCCTGCATATTATGTGAGGGTGTGCAAATTTGACCAATCACCACACTATTTCCACATAAAACAGTCAAATAATCGCAATATTATTGCATAAAACTGACCCATCACAGCAATACAAAAATAGGGCTGATAATTTCAACCAGTCACCTGACCGCACATTTACTGCATAATATGGTTCAATCAAGCCACACGTCAACAAATATTTTCCTCGTCAGCGCATTTTCACTTTGCATATTGCCAATGGAAAATGTCAGAATTGCTGCAGCAAAATCAAGCTTATTTGCCTGCAAATATTGCAAAATCATAGACTACGCTATGGATGCAAGGACTGACCATCCATGATATCCAAATATTTTTTTTATGTTTTGAGACTATATGGTGTTTTTTTTCTTTATTTACAAACATTGCAGTAAAACAAGTAAATATGTTGGGTTCTGATGGGGCACGACAGTTTAACTAAGCTCATTAGGCATTTATAAGTTATTCAAGAATCAATGGATATATATCATTCATTTAGAATTCCAAAAATTGATGTAGCAACTGCAGATTTTCCCTTTAACAGAACATTTCCTGAAGTTTCAAACATGGTTTACATTTAAGGTCATGTTCTGTGGGAATTTCAGTACTTCAGCATAACGTTTCCTACCGGTTTCTTTGTGGTTCTTTTTAAAATCATGTTCTTAAATTGTTCCGAGAACATTATGAAACAACGTTCTTCTGTGGTAATTTCAGTACTTCAGCATAACGTTTCCTACCGGTTTCTTTGTGGTTCTTTTTAAAATCATGTTCTTAAATTGTTCCGAGAACATTAAGAAACAACGTTCTTCTGTGGTAATTTCAGTACTTCAGCATAACGTGTCCTACATGCTTCTATTTTAGGCCAGGCTGTAATGCTCCGGGTGTCGTGGGTGTGGAGTCAAAAGCAGGAGACAGAGAGTTCAATGCTGTGCGTCTTTAATAGCACCAACGCACCACAGGGTGCTCACAATGGGAACGTACCTAAACACAGGGAATCAAAATGTACAACGGAAAATACACGTACCTCTACATCAGAGCCGAAGGTTACATAGAAATAATCCCGCAAACAACCAGGCGGGCCGGCTGTCTAATAAAGACAAACTAATTAAACATAAACAGGTGCTACCACTAAACATACAAGGAGGGGGAGGAAAGACAATCAGTGGCAGCTAATAGGCCGGTGACGACGACCGCCACATTTTGTATGGTTATCCTTAGATATATTCTCCAGACGTGGCCAGAGGGAATTGTTTATATGCTGTAAACATTTCATTTTACACTGATCAAAATTATAAACGCCCATGTTTCATGAGCTGAAATAAAAGATCCCAGAAATATTCCATGCTCACAAAAAGCTTATTCCTCTCAAATGTTGTGCATAAATTTGTTTACATTGCTGTTAGTGAGCATTTATCGTTTGCAAAGGTAATCCATCCACCTGACCGGTGTGGCATATCAAGAAGCTGATTAAACAGCGTGATCATTACACGGGCGCAACTTGTGCTGGGGACAATAAAAGGCCACTCTAAAATAGGCAATTTTGTCACACAACGCAATACCACAGATGTCTCAAGTTTTGATGGAGCATGCAATCGGCATGCTGATTGCAGGAATGTCCACCAGAGCTGTTGGCAGAGAATTTCATGTTAATTTCTCTAGCATAAGCCACCTCCAATGTTGTTTTAGAGAATTTGGCACTACGTCCAACCGGCCTCACAACTGCAGACCATGTGTACGGTGTTGTGTGGGCGAGCGGTTTGCTGATGTCAACATTGTTAACAGAATGCCCCATGGAGGCAGTGGGGTTATGGTATGGGCAAGCGTAAGTTACATACAAAGAAGTAAATTGCATTTTATTGATTGACAATTTGAAGACATAAAAATACCACAACGAGAACCCCGAGGCCCATTGTGAGGCAGATGCATATCTGTATTACTAGTCATGTGAAATCCATAGATTAGAGCCTAATGAATGTATTTCAATTGACTGATTTCCTCATATGAAATGTAACTGTAAAATCTTTGACATTTTTGAATGCCTCCAACGCCTCCAACTCAATCAAAAAATGACAAGACAGCCCTCATGGAGGAGGTGAGGGCCCGAGCGGAGTGGTGCCAGGAAAATAACCTTTCCCGCAATGTCAACAAAACGAAGGAGCTGATCGTGGATTTCAGGAGACAGCAGAAGGAGCACCCCAGTATCCACATCAACCCGACTGCAGTGGAGAAGGTGAAAAGCTTCAAGTTCCTGGGCGTGCACATCACTGACAATCAGAAATAGTTCACCCACACAGACTTTGTGGTGAAGAAGGCGCAACATTGTCTCTTCAACTTCTGGAGGCTGAAAAAATGTGTCTTGGGCCCCTAAGACCCTCACAAACTTTTGCAGATGCACCATTGAGAGCAGCCTGGTATGGCAACTGCAGCACCCGCAACCACAGGGCTCTCCAGAGGATTGTGCGGTCTGCCCAACGCATCACCGGGGACACATTGCCTGCCCTGCAGGACGCCTACAGCACCCGATGTTACAGGAATGCCAAAAAGATCATCAAGGACATCAACAACCCGAACCATGGCCTGTTCAGCACGCTATCATCCAGAAGGCGAGGTCAGAACAGGTGCATCAAACCTGGGACCAAGAGCCTGAAAAACAGCTTCTATCTCAAAGCCATCAGACTGTTAAGTACTCATCACTACCCAGCCCCCACCCAGTATGCTGCCCTGAACTTAATTTGTGGCATTTCTTTCCTTCTTATTAACGCGTTTGAGCCAATCAGGTGTGTTGTGACAAGGTAGGGGTGGTATGCAGAAGATGGCCTTATATGGTAAAAGTCAATATGTGACCCATTTCAGGAAACTAGGCATATGTCGAAGGGCACTAGTTCAAAGGAGAGCCGTTTGAACGTTATCTTTTAAAAAAAAAATCGAAATGCGTTTGTTTGTCAGAAATGTCTTCTCGAACATGTGAACTTTCATGTGCTTTAATAACAAACTTGTTTGCCACCTGTAAATAGAAATAAAATTGTTAAATTACGACCCTAGTGGGTTTAGCCACAGAAAAAGCCAGCAACTTTCCCACTAGCCAGGATTGGCAGAGATAATGAGTGGGCTGGACATGCAGAAAGATGAGTTTGGATACCATATAGCGGGCTTCTGTCTATTTGAACTGGTCAGTATGTCTAGGTAATCCTGTCTAACGTGGCTTTTTAAAAAATCAAATCAAATTGTATTAGTCACATGCACCGAATACAACAGTGAAATGCTTACTTACGAGCCCCTAACCAACAATGCAGTTTAAAAAAAATATGTATAAGAATAAAAGATAAAAGTAACAAGAAATTAAAGAGCAGCAGTAAAATAACAATAGCGAGACTAGATACATGGGGTACCAATACAGAGTCAATGTGTGGGGGCACCGGTTAGTTGAGGTAGTATGTACTGTACATGTAGGTAGAGTTATTAAGGTGACTATGCATAAAGGACAACAGAGAGTAGCAGTGGTGTAAAGAGGGGGAGAGGGGGGGCAATGCAAATAGTCTGGGTAGCCATATGACTAGATGTTCAGGAGTCATATGGCTTGGGGGTAGAAGCTATTTAGAAGCCTCTTGGACCTAAGATTGGCGCTCCGGTACCGCTTGCTGTGCGGTAGCAGAGAGAACAGTCTATGACTAGGGTGGCTGGAATCTTTGACAATTTTTAGGGCCTTCCTCTGACACCGCCTGGTATAGAGGTCCTGGATGGCAGGAATCGTGGTCCCAGTGATGTACTGGGCAGTTCGCATTACCCTCTGTAGTGCCTTGTGTTCGGAGGCCGAGCAGTTGCCATACCAGGCAGTGATGCAACTGTCAGGATGCTCTTTTCAGTCTCCTGAAGAGGGAATAGGTTTTGTCGTGCCCTTTTCACGACCTCCTTGGTGTGCTTGGACCATGTTAGTTTGTTGGTGATGTGGACACCAAGGAACTTAAAGCTCTCAACCTGCTCCACTGCAGCCCCATTGATGAAAATGGGGGCGTGCTCGATCCTCTTTTTCCTGTAGTCCACAATCATCTCCTTTGTCTTGATCATGTTGAGGGAGAGGTTGTTGTCCTGGCACCACACGGCCAGGTCTCTGACCTCCTCCCTATAGGCTGTCTCGTGGTTGTTGGTGATCAGGCCTACCACTGTTGTGTCATCTGCAAATTTAATGACGGTGTTGGAGTCGTGCCTGGCCATGCAGTCATGAGTGAACAGGGAGTACAGGAGGGGCCCCTGTGTTGAGGATCAGCATGGTAGATGTGTTGTTACCTACCCTTACCACCGGTTTGCGGCCCTTCAGGAAGTCCAGGATCCAGTTGCACAGGGAGGTGTTTAGTGCCAGGGTCATTAGCTTATTGATGAGCTTTGAGGGCACTATGGTGTTGAATGCTGAGCTGTAGTCAATGTATAGCATTCTCACATAGGTGTTCCTTTTGTCCAGGTGGGAAAAGGGCAGTGTGGAGTTCAATAGAGATTGCATCATCTGTGGATCTGTTGGGGCGGTATGCAAATTGGAGGAGGTCTAGGGTTTCTAGGATGATGGTGTTGATGTGAGCCATGACCAGTCTTTCAAAGCAACGGGTAGATTACCTTAGTGTTCTTAGTTCACGGGCAGTATGGTGGTCTGCTTGAAGCATGTTGATATTACAGACTCGGACAGGGAGAGGTTGAAAATGTCAGTGAAGACACTTGCCAGCTTCTCAGCGCATGCTCGCAGTACACGTCCTGGTAATCTGTCTGGCCCCGCGGCCTTGTGAATGTTGACCTGTTTAAAGGTCTTACTCACATCGGCTGTGGAGAGTGATCACACAGTCTTCCGGAACAGCTGGTGCTCTCATGCATGTTTCAATGTTATATGCCTCGAAGCGAGCATAAAAGTAGTTTAGCTCGTCTGGAAGGCTCGTGTCATTGGGCAGCTCTCGGCTGTGCTTCCCTTTGTAGTCTGTAATGGTTTGCAAGCCCTGCCACATCCGATGAGTGTCAGAGCCGGTGGAGTACGATTCGAGCTTAGTCCTGTATTGACGCTTTTCCTTTTTGATTGTTCATCGGAGGGCATAGCAGGATTTCTTAAAAGCTTCCGGGTTATAGGCTCACTCCTTGAAAGCGGCAGCTCTAGCCTTTAGATCAGTGCAGATGTTGCCTGTAATCCATGGCTTCTGGTTGGGGTATGTACGTACAGTCACTGTGGGGACGACGTCATTGATGAAGCCAATGACTGAGGCGGTGCACTCCTCAATGCCATCAGAGGAATCACGGAACATATTCCAGTCTGTGCTAGCAAAACAGTCCTGTAGCTAAGCATCTGCTTCATCTGACCACTTTTTTTATTGATCTAGTCACTGGTACTTCCTGCTTCAATTTTTGCTTGTAAGCAGAAATCAGGATGATATAATTATGGTCAGATTTGCCAAATGGAGGGTGAGGGAGGCCTTTGTATGCGTCTCTGTGTAGAGTATAGGTGGTCCAGAGTTCTTTTTCCTCTGGTTGCACATTTAACATTATGATGGAAATTTGGTCAAATGGATTTAAGTTTCCCTGCAATAAAGTTCCCGGCTACTAGGAGTGCCACCTCTGGGTGAGCGTTTTCTTGTTTTCTTATGGCGGAATACAGCTCATTCAATGCTGTCTTAATGCCCGCCTCTGACTATAGGGGTATGTAAACAGCTACAAAGAATACAGATAAACTCTTGGTAGATAGTGTGGTCTACAGCTTATCATGAGATACGCTAGCAATAGCTCCAGATTTCCTTAATTAATAACCTGTTAGAGATCGGGCTACTTTTTTCAACATTGTTAAAAATTGCGCAACATTTCAACATCCTGCTACTCATGCCAGGAATATAGTATATGCATATGATTAGTATGTGTGCATAGAAAACACTCTGAAGTTTCTAAAACCGGTTAAATGATGTCTGTGACTATAACAGAACGTGTTTCGTGGTCAAAATCGCAAGGAAACCTGATCACAAAATCGACTAAGAAAAAAATCAATCCACCAGTCTCTGTATTGTCTATTGCAAGGTATAATAGATAACGATGGGCTTACAGTTCCTACAGCTTCCACACGATGTCGCCAGTGTTGTGATTTCTATGCAGCTAAATCCTTGGTCATATGAGTAATAGGCACAGCCTTTTGTCAGGTACACAGCAGGAAGAAATGGAAGGGGGAAAGTGGACTACGTTTTCCAAACTTGTTGCTATTGAATACAGATCACTCCGTGATCAATTTGATCGTTTATTAACGTTTACTAATACCTAAAGTTGGATTACAGAAGTAGTTTGAAGTGTTTTGTCAAAGTTTATAGGCAACTCTTTTCATTTTTTAAAATAACGTTGCGTTTATAAACAGTGTTTTTCCTGGATCACACAGTCTTCATAAATGGACATTTTGGGTATACAAGGACCGATTTAATTGAAAAAAAGACCCAATTGTTATGTTTATGGGACATATAGGAGTGCCAACAAAGAAGCTCGTCAAAGGTAATGAATGTTTTATATTTTATTTCTGCGTTTTGTGTAGCGCCGGCTACGCTAATTCTTTTGTTTACGTCCCCTTCAGGTATTCCGGGGTGTTGCATGCTATCAGATAATAGCTTCTCATGCTTTCGCCGAAAAGCATTTTAAAAATCACAACGAGTGTAGCTTGATTTGAGTACCCTGTATGTGTGTTTTAATGAACATTTGAGTTTTAACGAGTGCTATTAGCATTTGGCGTAGCGCATTTGCATTTATTGTTGGAAAGGTGGGACGCTAGTGCGTCGGGTTGCCCAGAGAGGTTAAATATTGTGCACCAGCTGTTATGTACAAAAATACATAGTCCGCCGCCCCTTGTCTTACCAGACGCCGCTGTTCTATGCTGCCGGTACAACGTCTAACCAGCCAGCTGTATGTTGATATTGTCGTCGTTCAGCCGCGACTCTGTGAAGCATAAGATGTTACAGTTTTTTATGTCTTGCTGGTAGTTTAATCTTCCGCGTAACTCGTCGATTTTATTCTCCAAGGATTGCACGTTTGCAAGCAGAATGTAGAGAAGTCGGGGCTTATTCGATCCCCTGTGAATTCTCAGAAGGCAGCCGGCCTTTTGCCCCTCTTTCACCGCCTCCTATTCACGCAGATCGGGGACTGTTCCCAAGGAAGCAGTATATCCTTCGCGTCGGGCTCGTCAGAGTCATGAAAGGGAAAAAAGTATTCTGCTAGTCTGTGGTGAGTAATCGCAGTCTTGATGTCTAGAAGTTATTTTCAGTCATAAGAGACAATAGTGGCAACATTATGTACAAAATAGTACAAAAATAAGTTACAAACAATGCAAATAAACAAAACAAAAAAATGCAATTGGCTGGGGGCATGTAAAAAGTCTGCCTTCTTCTCCGGCGCCATCTTAAACGTATCGCGTAGTAAAACTGTAAGCCGAATGTCAATTGAGTGTCAATTGTAATACAAAACATTATTTCATTAATGTCTACATTCAACTTGTAAAAGTTGATTGTGATATGATTCAGATTATTTATTTTACTTCGGGGTGTTGTCCCGCCGCAGGAGTGGGCAATTCCAGTCCTCCAGGGCCTGATTGGTGTGACCTGACTCCAATAATCACCTAATCATGATCTTCAACTTAGAATACAATTTGATTAAACATTTGTGTTTTCCTAGAGATTGAGAAAAAGTGGGACACCAATCACGCCCTCGAGGACTGGAGTCGCCCACCCTTGTGCCTGGCCTTAAAGTCACATTCTCAAATTGTTCAGAGAACTTTAAAAAAATAACGTTCTTCTGTGGGAATTTCAGCACTTCCACAGAACATTCCACACAAGTTCTACAGTGCCTTGCAAAGATATTCATTCCCCTTGGCGTTTGACATTTTGTTGCATTACAACCTGTAATTTAAATATATTTTTATTTGGATTCCATGTAATGAACATACACAAAATGGTCCAAATTGGTGAAGTGAAATGAAAACAAAACTTGTTTAAAAAAATAAAAATAAAAATTTAAACTGGAAAGTGGTGCATGCATATGTATTCACCCCCTTTCCTATGAAGTCCCTAAATAAGATCTGGTGCAACCAATTACCTTCAGAAGTCACATACTTAGTTAAATAAAGTCCACCTGTGTGCAATCTAAGTGTCACATGATCTCAGTATATACAAATGTTCTGAAAGGCCCCAACGTCTGCAAGCAAGCACCGCTATGAAGACAAAAGAGCTCTAAAAACAGGTCACAGACAAATTTGTGGAGAAGTACAGATCAGGGTTGGGTTATAAAAAATATCCGAAACTTTGAACATCCCATGGAGCACCATTAAATCCACTATTAAAAATGGAAACAATATAGCACTACAACAAACCTGCCAAGAGAGGGACACCCAACACTTACGGACCAGGCATGGAGGGCCTTAATCAGAGAGGCAAAAAGAGATCAAAGATAACCCTGAAGGAGCTGCAAACCTCCACAGCGGAGATTGAAGTATCTGTCCATAGGACCACTTTAAACCATAAACTCCACAGAGCTGTGCTTTACAGTAGAGTGACCAGAAAAAAAAGCCAAAAGGCATGTGGGAGACTCCCCAAACATATGGAATTAGGTACTCTGGTCAGATGAGACAAATTTACGCTATGTCTGGCGCAAACCCAACACCTCTACTACCCCGAGAACACCATCCCTGCAGTGAAGCATGGTGGGGGCAGCATCATGCTGTGGGGATGGTTTTCATCAGCAGGGACTGGGAAACTGGTTAGAATTGAAGAAATGATGGATGGTGCTAAATACAGGGAAATTGTTGAGGGAAACTTGTTTCAGTCTTCCAGAGATTTGAGACTGGGATGGAGGTTCACCTTCCAGCAGGACAATGACCCTAAGCATACTGCTAAAGCAACACTCGAGTGGTTTAAGGGGAAACATTTAAATGTCTTGGAATGGCCTTGTCAAAGCCAATATCTTAATCCAATTGAGAATCTGTAGTATGACTTAAAGTTTGCTGTACACCAATGGAACCCATCCAACTTCAATGAGCTAGAGCAGTTTTGTCTTGAAGAATGGGCAAAAATCCCAGTGGCTAGATGTACCAAGGTTATAGAGACATGCCCCAAGAGACTTGCAGCTGTAATTTCTGCAAAAGGTGGCTCTAACAAAGTATTGACTTTGGGGGATGAATAGTTATGCACGCTCAAGTTCTGTTTTTTTGTCTTATTTCTTGTTTGTTTCACAATAAAAATTATTTTGCATCTTCAAAGTGGTAGGCATGTTATGTAAATCAAATGATACAACCCCCCCCCCCCCCCTAAAAAAAAATATTTTAATTCCAGGTTGTAAGGCAACAAAATAGGAAAAATACCAAGGGGGTGAATACTTTTGCAAGGCACTGTATTTAATGTCATATTTTTACTACATTCGGGGAACGTTCTAAATCCACAAAATAACTATTGCATTTTGCAGCATATGATGACTCTTTGCTTCTTGAAAGTCCAATATCTGATAAACTAGACTGCTGACATGCAAAGCATTTTGGGACTGTATCAACAGTGGACTAATGACAAAAAGTTATATTTAAGCAATGTTTTCAGAACTTTCTGAGAATGTATGGTTCTCTTTTATGCTAGTTCTTTGCAATAAAGAAATGTAAAAAAAAAAACTTCCACATCAATTGTCTCTAATATATAATAATATAATAATAATATATCCCATTTAGCAGACGCTTTTGTCCAAAGCGACTTACAAGTCGGCTGGGGCCACTACTTTTACATATGGGTGGCCCCAGCAGGAATCGAACCCACGACACTTGGCGTTGCAAGCGTCATGCTCTACCGACTGAGCCACACAGGACCAGGGTCTCTAAATTCCGTTCTCAGAAAATAAACAAAACTTTCCCTAAAAAAACAAGAAAACATTAGCAATGTTCAGAAAACGTTCTAAGATTGTTATTTAAAAACATATGTATTCTGTTTCCAGCATCAAAAAAATAAAAAATATCTCGCCTCTATCTTGGTTAAATGTGTTCTGATCTTATGGAGTGATTGTTTCCTTTGAAATGGGTTCTGTTTGAATAGACTAAAATGTACAGCTTTGTATGCGTAACAAAACACAGCATCCTATCTCTATCCTGGTGGTGCAGTGGACAAATTCCAGTGATAGAGAAGAGGAGCACACAGGTTCAAATCTCAATAATGCTGTATCAGATTTTTTTTAAACAGTTTACATGATTAATGCCTAAACAAATTAACGTCCTACCCAAAATAAGTCTTATTGGAACATTCAGTGAAGGTTTTTAGAAAGTTATTCAAAAACCTTGAAATTTTGTTCTTAGAGTGTTAAGAAAACGTTCAATAATAACCACTACAGAACTTTAACAATATTTAGAAAATGTTCTCAGAATGTTATTAAATTACCTTCAAATAACCTATAATTTGCATTGTCAGAGCATTAATAAAACCTCCCAGGAAAACTCTTAGAACCTTCCAGAGTAAAACGTTCACAGAACCTCCTTGCAACCTCCAAATACATTTTCACAGAGCAAGCAAAATGTTCAGTTTTACCAGTCAGGAAATGTTTTGGATTCATTCCCACAACCAATGTGAAACCAAAACCATACGTTCCCACAAGTTCCAAGGAACCAAATGTGCTAGCTGGGATCATAGCGTTTTTTTATAGCTTTAGGCTACATTGTTTATTTTATCATTAGAGTGGACTGTTTATCAAATTGGTTGGCTCCTGTTTCACAGAGGTGTCATAATGTTAGCTGCCTTTCTCTGGGAAATTTGACAGTTACGTTGCGCACTGTCGATGCCTCACGTCCAACTGCCAACACTGCATCCCCACAGAGAAATCCAACAACAACAAGAAGGACTGTAGCGTCGTCATGACGACTGTCCTGTTAATCAACGAGATGCAGCTGACAGCGGCCACAGGTGGGGCGGAGATGTCGTGCTACCGGTGCACAGTGCCATTCGGCTTGGTGGTCCTCATTGCCGGTATTGTGGTAACTGCTGTGGCGTACATGTTTAACTCACACGGTTCCACCATCTCGGTGCTGGGGCTGGTTCTGCTGTCAGCCGGGCTGGTTCTGCTGGGGTCCAGTGCCGTCTGTTGGAGGGTCCGGCTGGGGCGGAAGAAGGACCGGAGGAGGGAGAGTCAGACAGCCCTCATGTCCAACCATGGTGTCTGTGTGGTCTGAGCCCTGAGGGAGATAGTCACTGTTAAATAGAAGTTTAAACAATTTGAAGTTTGAATGAAGAGGTAATGAACAGAGACTACTAGAGAGAGATGAGGGATGTCAGAGGTGGTTGGGTATGAAGGACTCACACATTGTCCAAAACAGATGCTTAGCTGAAGGACTAGAATGGCCTAGAAAGACAATCTGTACTGTCGGTAAGATCCTATCTGTAAGGACAAGAGTGGCCTACAAAGACTGGCAGGAAGCCTAGCAGTTAAAAGAGTGTTGAGCCAGTAACCAAAAGGTTGCTGGTTTGAATCCCTGAGCTGACTAGATGAAACAAATCTGTTGCTGTACCCTTTAGCAAAACAAGTACAACCCTAATTACTCTGGATAAGAGTGTCTGCTAAATTACAAAAAAAAATGTAACGTCTGGTGATTTGTTCTCCCTGGTCATTTGGGAAGACCAAGACTGACCATGAAGATGGAATAACCAAATTATTGGAGCGGAAGGATGGAGTAGGGTGAATATGCCCATAGATTCTGATCTTCAGGCTTTTTTCATTTTCCTTACTAATGGTTAAGGTTAGGTTTGGGGTAGAGGAAGCTGATCCTAGATCTGTACTTAGGGAAAACTTCACCCTGGAGCAGAAAAGCACGGAGGACCATGATTCTCCATTCTACTATACTCATGCATGTCATGTGATGCATCTGTGACTCTATGGCTACTCAATTGATGTTTCAAGTGAACATTTCATAGGTACTTAATGTTATGTCTTAGATATGTAGACAGTAGCTGACTTTACAGGGTCAAATCACACTTTATTACTGCGTAAAGTGAACCTAGGAAGTGATTGCCTAAATGAAGTCAATGTATCTCTCAAGTTCGATATGCATGATTTTTTATGCTTCCAATGTACTTTTGTAACTGCCTATTATGCCTATTATTGATTAATTTGATAAAGTTTGTGCCAAATGTATAGTTTTTCATTGTTAGTATAGTACAAGACCATAGCTGTGGCAAAGCAAGTTGTGGTTTCATATGTACCATTGTACTCTGGTAAAGTTGTATTTTCATGATATTTATGACAAATCTGTTGATATACATTTGGAATATTTGTGCCACTACACTTAAGATGTTAAATCCATGTGCCAATAAATCTGTTAATCAACCAATAAATCAATCAACCAATCAAATTACATTTTATTCGTATATATCCCTATTAACAAAAACATCAGTATCAATAACTAAGACTAAGCCATTTCACGTTGCTCTCTGCATATTGTATTTCTTAATCAAGTTTGGGGAGTTTGAGGGGACTGGACAGTGATAGTGGGGTGGAGCAGTGGGGGTAGTTGTATTTATAGTGTGTGTTTACGTTGCTTAGCATCCTTCCAATGCCAACGGAGATAATCAAATCATTGGGTTGCGTCACTGTGGGACTACCGGCTACAACACGTTGTCGCTTCCAAGGCTCTAACCTTATCTCCACTGGAATGGAGCAGGCAGGGAATGTTATGGGAAGAGAGGGGGACAGAGAGCAGGGGGCAGAGTGAGAGAGAGACAGAGACAGAGACAGAGAGAGAGCGACAGAGAGGCAGAGAGGGGGAGGAAGAGAGAGGCATAGGGAGAGAGAGAGGGAGTGTTGCATCACCCTGACACCGGAACTGTAGATCCAACAGTCATCACTTTGAGAGTTCTCAATAAATACACAAGGGAGTATTCTCTTACAATCCACATAAACACACACACAGAGTCCCAGTACTTGGCATAACTGTGGAGGATAAAACAGACGTAGGCGATGAAATGTGCAATGATACAGTAGTAGAAAATTAAGTCATGATGTCCATTGGCATCATGACTTAATATAGAGCATTACTTTTGACCAGTTGTGCACTACATGAGGGGGGGGGGGGGGATTTCAGACGCACACTAACCCCAATTGGGCAATAGTTAGATAGAACCCTATATAATCCTGTTAGCCTGAGTGCCAGCCTGTTTGTTCTATCATCCCAACTCCCAATGACAGCAATGGAGTAGACAAGAGCACAGACAGATCTGTTCCACTCAGTCCCTCCCTTCCTGAGAACATTGTTGGTGTCGGATTCAGGAACCAGAGGTGTGGCAGCAGTGTCCCCCACTATCTCACGCACACACACACACCTTGTTCCCTGTGAAAGGGCCTGGCATGCTACCACAGGGAAATGGAAAATGGATTAACTATTTAAATGGCTAAGGGATCAGAGAGAGAACAGGAAATAGGTTAGTGAGACTACACACCCTTTACTAAAACTTTGAACAATGCCCCTCCACTCCAATGCCCCCAGATGTCAATTGTCATCACTGGGCACCGCACTCTGTTTATTTAAGTGAATATGATCCTTAATAAATCGCTTCACACCTCTGCAATGGGCTTTAAAATAACCCTGTTCCCAGTCAGCATTGGTTATATAATGATACTGTAGTTATATCAGTAAAGGTGCGATGAGGACCATGACACAGTGCTATTCGCAATTTGACGTTTGCTGCAATGCAATTTGACAAATGTCTAGAATCTAGAGTCAACAGGAGTTTGTGAGATGATGCAGTTATAGTGTTTTATAACATTCTGTTACATGTTTGCAATATTACACTGAAAACCTGGTTCTGTGGTTCCAAGTTTTCACATTGCTTGTCTCCGGCAGGTGTAGTTGCTATGAAGTGGGAACATTGCTAGTCAATGACGGTCAGTCTCTTTATTGGTGTAATGGAGCTAATTTCCTACCTGCTCCTCTCCTCTGCCCGGGTCAAGGCAACCATGTTGCTATAACAAAAGGAACAAAGTATCTGGCCAATTAACTGTGTGTATGTATGTGTGTGTGCGTGCTTTGGTGTGTGTGAGACAGTGGCTCAATGTAATGGCTGCTGATGGTAATCCATCCTATCACAGGGAATCCTGTGTGTGTGTGTGGGGGGGCATCCTGAGAAGTCAAAAGTCATTCTCATTAACTTCCTGTTCCTGTTTTCAGACAGCATGGCAATACAGACCCCTTTTGTTATGCCACGATCCCATGATTCATTTAGTGGTGATTTGGAATATAAAATAACTTAGAACTTCTGTTCCTAAAATACAATAGTAACTTTGATGTCAGTACACTCTACCCACATTATGAGTACTTGAAAGCATGAGAGTACTTTTAACAGCTGTCCCAAAAACTCCTTTAAACTTCTGAGATTTCCCCACATCTGCACTTGAGCTGCAACCTTGCTGGTGGGTTTCATTTCAAAAGCCTTTTATTTGGGGCCGAGTTGGGAGGGATGTAGGCATTGCTGGATCTCCAGGAGGGAGGAGGACTGTGAGAGGAGGTCTGTGGTTGCGTCACAAATGGCGCCCTTTTCCCCATAAGGCTTTGGTCAAAATTTGTGCACTATATAGGGATTAGGGTGACATTTGTGATTCAGACAAAGTTTGTGAGTTCAGCTGTGACCTCTAGCATCAAATTTGTATTTGATTTATTTAACCTTTATTTAGCCAGATGAGTTAAGAAAAGTCTTGAAAGAAGATCGCTCGTAAATGTTTGTGACAGCCAGGGTTCAAACTGAAATGTCCATCTTTTGATTAAAACATAATGTGCAGACTATTTCCACAAGACTTATCTTTTTCAGAACTACTAAACAGTGTGAGATACAAACAGTACAAGGAAATAGAAAGTTCAGTACATTGTTATTGGCATGATTCTATAGGGACCAGAGACAGTTTTCATAAAGATGTCAAAGTAGGAGTGCTGATCCAGGATCAGGTCCCCTTTGTTAAACACGGGATTGATATGACAACAGCCAGTGAAAGTGCAGGGCGCCAAATTTAAAACAAAAGAAATCTCATAATTACAATTCCTCAAACATACATGTATTTTATACCTTTTTTAAGGTAATCGTGTTGTTAATCCCACCACAGTGTCCGATTACAAATAGGCTTTACAGCGAAATCACCACAAACTATTAAATTAGGTGACCACCAATTCACAGAAAATCACAGCCATTTTTCCAGCCAAAGAGAGGAGTCACAAAAAAGCCCAAATAGAGATAAAAATGAATCACTAACCTTTGATGATCTTCATCAGATGACACTCATAGGACTTCATGTTACACAATACATGTATGTTTTTGTCACGGTCGTCTTCATCTGAAGAGGAGAGGCGAGAAGGATCGGAGGACCAAAATGCAGCGTGATATGTGTTCATGTTGAATGTTTTAATTAAAGAAAGAACTGAACACCGAAACACTATACAAAAAACAGTAAACAAAATAACAACCATGAAGCAAATGCGAGCTGCGCCGAAACAAGCCATCAACATAGACAATCACCCACAAACAAACAGTGCAACCCAGGCTACCTAAGTATGATTCTCAATCAGAGACAACTAATGACACCTGCCTCTGATTGAGAACCATACTAGGCTGAAACATAGAAATCCCAAATCATAGAAAATCAAACATAGACTGCCCACCCAACTCACGCCCTGACCATACTAAATAAATACAAAACAAAGGAAATAAAGGTCAGAACGTGACAGTTTTGTTCAATAAAGTGCATGTTTATATAAAAAAATCTCAGTATACATTGGCGCGTTACGTTCACTAGTTCCAAAAATATCCGGTGATATTGAAGAGAGCCACATCATTTTACAAAAATACTCATTATAAAAAAGCAAACCGTGTAATAATCCGAGTGGGCGCTCAGAATTTTCTTTTTATTATCCGCCATGTTGGAGTCAACAGAAATCAGAAATCACATCATAAATATTCCCTTACCTTTGATTATCTTCATCAGAATGCACTCACAGGAATCGCAGTTCCACAATAAATGCTTGATTTGTTCAATAATGTCCATTATTTATGTCCAAGTAGCTACTTTTGTTAGCGTGTTTAGTACACAAATCGAAACGCTCGTGCAGGTCCAGCCGAACGTCAGACGAAAACTTCAAAAAGTTATATTACAGGTTGAAGAAACTTGTCAAACTAAGTATAGAATCAATCTTTAGGATGTTGTTATCATAAATATTCAATAACGTTCCAACCGGAGAATTCCTATGTCTGTAGAGAAGCAATGGAACGCAGGTCGCTATCATGTGAAATGCGTGTGACCAGGACCTGGCTCTCTACCAGTAGAAGCCTCATTCAAGTTTCTAAAGACGGTTGACATCTAGTGGAAGCCCTAGGAAGTGCAACTTGATCAATATCACACAGTGTATTCAATAGGGGCTGGGTTGAAAATCGACCAACCTCAGATTTCCCACATCCTGTTTGAATTTCTTCTCAGGTTTTTGCCTGCCATATGAGTTCTGTTATACTCACAGACAGCATTCAAAGAGTTTTAGAAACTTCAGAGTGTTTTCTATCCAATACTAATAATAATATGCATATATTAGCAACTGGGACTGTTTACTCTGGGCACCAGGCGGTTTACTCTGGGCACCTTTCATCCAAGCTACTCAATACTGCCCCTGCAGCCAAAAGAAGTTAATATAATGTTATACATTATTATCTAAAATCCGCTCCTACTCTGACACTCTTTGTGAATACGGGCCCAGATGCTTAGCTTCCTAGCCTTTTACTACAGTAGAGACTTCACAGGGGGTATTTCAATTATGTCCAGTTCCAGTGTTTCACATAGACAAAGACCTGTTCAAATACTTTTGCTTCAAGCTTTGAAGTGAACTCCTAAAGACCATGCAGCTATTCAGAAAACGATGTGGGCCCAAACTGGGTGACAATATTAGCGCCACATAGACTGCCCACATTGGGCCGATGCGCCTTTGCTCATCGGCTCCACATTGGCCCAGAGTTGGCAGTCCATATCTGATGAGGGCAGCCCTCACATTGCCTGAATTAAGCCCATCTTTTCCCAGCAAATATGACTACATTGGCACGATGTGGGTCCATTGCAGCATTGGACCCATGTAAAGTAGGCTGCTGACATTGGGCCAATAAGCCTTTGCTCATTGGTTCGGTTCCACATTGGCCCCAAGGCAGGTGGCCCCAAGGACAGCCCTCACCTCGCATGAAATAAGCCCACCCTTTTGGATCGGCTGCTTGTTACATTGTATCAGAAATGTAACAAAGTTGTTACTATCATATACACTGAGTGACCAAAACATTAGGAATAGAAACGGAATAGAGCTACGCACAGGCAACATCCTAGAGAAAAACCTGGTTGAGTCTGCTTTCCAACATACACTGGGAGACAAATTCACCTTTCAGCAGGACAATAACCGAAAACACAGGGCCAAATAAACACTTGAGTTGTTTAACAAGACAACGTTAAATGTTCCTGAGTGGCCAAGTTACAGTTTTGACTTAAATTTGCTTGAAAATCTATGGTAAGACTTGAAAACAACCAACTCCAGTCAACCTCCTCTGCTTCAGCCAACTTCTATGTTGATGTCCTGCCAAAGAACACAACTGTTTTTTAAATTAGTATATTTATCATGGACCATATATAAAGTATTGCACAACATAAGTATTTCAACAGTAGAGCTTCTTCCCATCTGTTGCCCCTAAAGGTGGACATTACATTAAATGAAGAAACAGGCCATGGCAGTTATGCTAGCACCTTGTAAATTCAAGGTTTACAGGGCAGCAATTTCATGCATTACTAATATACTACTGTTCAGGGTTGGGTTTACCTGTGTGAACTGAAACTGTAGGTTGGTGGCACCTTAATTGGGGAGGATGGGTTCGTGGTAATGGCTGGATTAGCGTAAGTAGAATAGCATCAAATTCATCAAACACATAGTTTTATGCCATTCCATTTGCTCCGTTCCAGCCATTATTATGAGCCGTCCTCCCCTCAGCAGCTTCCACTGTGTTGAACCATTGGTTACGCTTGCAAATAGGGGGAGATCGCAAATGTCAATTTGTCCCAGTCTGATTTTGACATGCAAGCAGTAGGTCACTTTTTGAAATATTGTATTCTATTTTCATATTTACAATGTGTATGAGTTCACTATGTACAGTAAATGTCCTGATGTGTGTACAGCGCATTCGGAAAGTATTCAAACCCCTTGACTTTTTTCACATTTTGTTACTTTACAGCATTATTCTAAAATGTATTAAATTGTTTTTTCCCCTCATCAATCTACACAGAATACCCCATAATGACAAAGCAAAAACAGGTATTTTTAAATGTTTGCTAATTTATTTTAAAAAATTATAATAATGAAATATCACATTTACATAAGTATTCAGACCCTTTACTCAGTACTTTGTTGAAGCACATTTGGCAGCGATTACAGCGTAGAGTCTTCTTGGGTATGACGCTACAAGCTTGGCACACCTGTATTTGGGGAGTTTCTCCCAGTCTTCTCTGCAGATCCTCTCAAGCTCTGTCAGGTTGGATGGGGAATGTTGCTGCACAGCTATTTTCAGGTCTCCCCAGAGATGTTCGATCAGGCTCAAGTCAGGTCTCTGGCTGGGCCACTCAAGGACATTCAGAGACTTGTCCCAAAGCCACTCATGCTTTGTCTTGGCTGTGTGCTTAGGGTCGTTGTCCTGTTGGAAGGTGAACCTTCGCCCTAGTCTCAGGTCCTGAGTGCTCTGGAGCAGGTTTTCATCAAGGATCTCTCTGTACTTTGCGCCGTTCATCTTTGCCTTGATCCTGACTAGTCTTCCAGTCTTCTCTGCAGATCCTCTCAAGCTCAGGCCAAAGAGTTCAATCTTGGTTTCATCAGACCACAGAATCTTGTTTCTCATGGTCTGAGAGTCTTTAGGTGCCTTTTGGCAAACTCCGCGCAGGCTGTCATGTGCCTTTTACTGAGGAGTGGCTTCTGTCTGGCCACTCTACCATTAAGGCCTGATTGGTAGTGCTGCAGACATGGTTGTCCTTCTGGAAGGTTCTCCCATCTCCACAGAGGAACTCTAGAACTCTGTCAGAGTGACCATCTAGTTCTTGGTCACCTCCCTGACCAAGGCCCTTCTTCCCCGATTGCTCAGTTATGTTACTGATTACAACCAGGGCCGGCCCTAGCCTTTAGGGAGCCCTAAGCAGGCTGATGTGGAATTTCACGGGCAAAACGTTTAAGTGACCTCCCCCCCTTGACAGCAGAGAGAAACATTCTACCTTCTTGCCCTTTGTGCTGTTGTCTGTGCCCAATAATGTTTGTACCATGTTTTGTGCTGCTACAATGTTTTGCTGCTACCATGTTGTTGTCATGTTGTGTTGCTACCATGCTGTATTGTCATGTGTTGCTGCCATGGTATTTTGTTGTCTTAGGTCTCTCTTTATGTAGTGTTGTGTTGTCTCTCTTGTCATGATGTGTGTTTTGTCCCATATATATATTTTTTTTATCGCAAGCCTTGTCCCTTTTGCCTTTTGGTAGGCCATCATTGTAGATAAGAATTTGGTCTTAATGACTTGCCTAGTTAAAAAACAAAACAGTTGTACTTTTAGAGTGTATATGCTACAATTCTACTCATTTTGCTGTGAGGCATATATATATAATTTTTTTGGCCATTTTACAGCTAATTTCCTGCAATTCTACACATTTTACCACATGGTGAAGATACATTTTTGCAGTTTTGAAGTTAGTTTCCTGCATCTACAAATTTTTCCATGACATACCAAGTTAATACGATATCTGATTGAAAGTGACAAACAAAATCAATGGGGGCCTCCATGGAGGTTAGGGCCCATGGGCATGTGCCCTGAGTGCCCAGTCGGTAATTCGACCATGATTACTACATGTTTAGAATCTAAAACATTATAGCTGACATGGGCTAATTAAGTGACTGCAGTGACTGACTTAACAAGACAACAACTGTTGATGCACAACCAAAGTTCAAAATTGTACCTTGTGTACTAGTCTAACTTCTTCTTCGATGAGGTTTAACAGCGGTTGGCATCCAATATGTTGCATAACCGCCACCTACTAGACTGGAGTACAACTCCCTTATACTTTGCTTGAAAAAATAAATAAATACACAAATACCCTACCATCTAACACTACACTCACAAAAAAATCTAAAAACAACACCACCCTACCAAACAACACTATTTAAATCTATTTAGTTCTACCTCAGGCCAACAACCTGAAAGGATGGGACACCAACACTTAACACACCTTGTAACTCTTCTGATGTCAAGTCTCGCACACCCAAATACCTTTCTGCAGCTGCCACCACAACCTCAATCTTCCATCCCTGCAGTACATTTGATAGCCATTGCTATAAATGCTAAAAATCCAATCTTACTGAAACATATACAGTGGGGCAAAAAAGTATTTAGTCAGCCACCAATTGTGCAAGTTCTCCCACTTAAAAAGATGAGAGAGGCCTGTACTTTTCATCATAGGTACACTTCAACTATGACAGACAAAATGAGAAAAAAAATCCAGAAAATCACATTGTAGGATTTTCAATGAATTTATTTGCAAATTGTATGGGGCTTGTCACCAAAGCCCCATATACTACCCACCATTGCGACCTGTACGCTCTCGTTGGCTGGCCCTCGCTTCATACTCGTCGCCAAACCCACTGGCATTCTTCCAACCAAAATCTCGTGTTGATAGCTCACCAAATGTGATTCAGCCTGCCTTCTCTGTGAAAATAAATCCTGCTGATGGAACAAGACCGTACTATTATAACCTTCAACAGTACGTTGAGACCCCCGACTGGTCACCTATGTCGCTTATGGCTAGGGCTGGCTCTGCAGGTAACTAGTATCTGCACTGTAAAACCAGAAGTTCTGGCTGCTCAACCATTTTGATGAAACCGATTACCTCAACAACATTCAGTTAAGAAACTGAAATAGCTTAAGTGAGCAGTACTACCTTCATATGAGTAATACAAGTGCAGTTTGTTTTAGTACAGTGTACTTACATTTAACACCCCCACTAAGCCAGGCCTCCAATCATTTCCCAGTGTGCCTTGGCTCTTTAAATTAATTGTAGAGTTACCAACCATGACTGAATTTGCTGGTGACAGAGACATTGTTGTTGAATTAATTTATTATCAGTGCAGTGAGTGAGTTCCTAGGTGAATATTATCATTGAAACATTTTATATATTGTAAGGCCTAATGCAGTGGCCTGAAACTCATAGTATGAAGGTTACATCAGGCCTTGCAAGAAGTGTTGCAAAATTCCACAAACTTTCCAGTAATCTTCCAACCAGGAGTTCTGGAAAACCTGGGAAATGTATCAGAATTTTGCCACCCTAAATCTAATTGGAATCTAGCCAGTGTTAACGCTAACCAACAGTTGACATTTGAATTCACCCACAACCCACATACAGTTGAAGTCAGAAGTTTGCATACACCACAGCCAAATACATTTAAACTCAGTTTTTCACAATTCCTGACATTTAATCCTAGTAAAAAATTCCCTGTCTTAGGTCAGTTAGGGTCACCACTTTATTTTAAGAATGTGGAATGTCAAAATAATAGTAGAGAGAATGATTTATTTCAGCTTTTTAAATTTATTTCATTACATTCCCAGTGGGTCAGAAGTTTACATACACTCAATTAGTATTTTGTAGCATTGCCTTTAAATTGTTTAACTTGGGTCAAACATTTCGGGTAACCTTCCACAAGCTTCCCACAATAAGTTGGGTGAATTTTGGCCCATTTCTCCTGACAGAGTTGGTGTAACTGAATCATGTTTGTAGGCCTCCTTGCATGTACATGCTTTTTCAGTTCTGTCCACAAGTTTTCTATAGGATTGAGGTCAGGGCTTCGTGATGGCCACTCCAATACCTTGACTTTGTTGTCCTTAAGCCATTTTGCCACAACTTTGGAAGTATGCTTAGGGTCATTGTCTATTTGGAAGACTCATTTGCGACCAAGCTTTAACTTCCTGACAGATGTTTTGAGATGTTGCTTCAATATATCCACATAATTTCCCTCCCTCATCATGCCATCTATTTTGTGAAGTGCACCAGTCCCTCCTGCAGCAATGTACCCCCACAATATGATGCTGCCCCCCGACCCCCGGTGCTTCACAGTTGGGATGGTGTCTTTGGCTTGCAGGCCTCCCTCTTTTTTCTCCAAACATAACGATGGTCTTTATGGCCAAAAAGTTCTATTTTTGTTTCATCAGACCAGAGGACATTTCTCCAAAAAGTATGATCTTTGTCCCCATGTGCAGTTGCAAACCGTAGTCTGGCTTTTTAATGGCAGTTTTGGAGCAGTGGGTTCTTCCTTGCTGAGCGGCTTTTTCAGGTTACGTCGATATAGGACTCGTTTTACTGTGGATATAGATACTTTTGTACCTGTTTCCTCCAGCATCTTCAAAAGTTCCTTTGCTGTTGTTCTGGGATTGATTTGCACTTGTCGCACCGAAGTACATTCCTCTCTAGGAGACAGAACATGTCTCCTTCCTGAGCGGTATGACGGCTGTGTGGTCCCATAGTGTTTATACCTGCTTACTATTGTTTGTACAGATGAACATGGTACCTTCAGGTGTTTGGAAATTCCTCCCAAGGGTGAACCAGACTTGTGGAGGTCTACAATTGTTTTCTGAGGTCTTGGCTGATTTCTTTTGATTTTCCTAGGATGTCTCACAAAGAGGCAATGTCTTTGAAGGTAGGCCTTGAAATACATCCACAGGTACACCTCCAATTGACTCCAATGATGTCAATTAGCCTATCAGAAGCTTCTAAAGCCATTACATAATTTTCTGGAATTTTCCAAGCTGTTTCAAGGCACAGTCAATATAGTGTATGTAAACTTCTGACCCACTGGAATTGGGATACAGTGAGTTATAAGTGGAATAATCTGTCTGTTAACAATTGTTGGAAAATTACTTGTGTCATGCACATAGTAGATTTCCTTGCCAAAACAATAATTTGTTAACAAGGAATTTGTGGAATGGTTGAAAAATGAGTTTTAATGTCTCCAACCTGAGTGTATGTAAACTTCCGACTTCAACTGTATATACTGACTGTCAGAGTTATGAACTGTAGGAGGAGACTACCTAAGCCATTTAAACTGGAATGACAATTTCAGTAACGGGTGCAAAAATGAAATGATTGGATTAGTTTAGAAATGTTTTATTTATCTTTGTGTAGCATAACATTTAATCCATCAATCACTCAATGTACATGCAAAAACACAGATATTAAAAACAATTCCAAAACATCAACCTTCAATGGATCATGCTGGGACAAAAGTGCATTTGTTATCATTAAAAAAATGTAGTTGGTGTTACTTTCATTTAGTTTTGAGTCAGAACCATATTTAGGTAATAATGACCATTCATTGACTTTGATTACATGGTGTTACTTTCATTTAGTTTTGAGTCAGAACCATATTTAGGTAATAATGACCATTCATTGACTTTGATTACAACTTACTAGAAGTATTTGAGTTAAAAATGCCTTGGGGTTTACAGTGTGCAAGAAATTATATTTAAGAAAGTAACCTACCCAAACCTGCTCATGTTTATCATCTCAATTGTTGCACTTAATTTGCTGTCCAATAGGTGGTGACACGTTGTGTTATAGTGACCCTGCCACTGTGACTTTATGATCCAGCAGTGGCTTCCATCAAAGGTGAGACTTAAAAGAAACAGCTTTTGGTACTTTCTGTCCCCAACAGGCATCCTTCCGTTGATCTCGTCATGTCCTTGCAGACTTGATTTCATCCCTTGTGGTCACCGGTCAAAACCACAGAATGTTTTAGCCTGGTGGTCTAGTCCACCATGCACACAGTCCCTAAAATGAATGCCCTTAAACGTTGTGTCCTTCCTACACAAGATACTATGTTCTCATACACAAAGCACTTTACCAAACTATTACAGTGGGGGAGAGTGGGGTATGTTGAGCCATTTTTTACTTTCAGCATCACTACATCAAGTGGAATATAGTATCCTTTCTAACAAAGATATATTTATTTCAGGATGTTGTGTATCCCTGGAAATAATCTGAATTCATGTAATTAATTAATTAATTAAAATGGGGGTTTAAGTTATTAAACTGAGCTATTTTAATAATTGTCAGGAATTCAAGGTTGTCGGAGAGGCGTGGATTAACACGATGCACAAAGCCTTAATATCCACTCTGATCTGATCCCTCACTCTCTATCATTTTCTCTCTCTCTCTCTCTCTCTCTCTCTCTCTCTCTCTCTCTCTCTCTCTCTCTCTCTCTCTCTCCCCCCCCCAAAGGCTCTGGCTCCTCTGGCCGATACCCTGTTGTTTCTTCCTTGTGCGGCAGCGGAATATGAAGCATCACCATGGGTTTCATGGAATTCTACCTTGAGATTGACCCCGTGACCCTGAACCTCATCATCTTGGTGGCCAGCTATGTCATCCTCCTTCTCGTTTTCCTCATCTCCTGCATCCTGTACGACTGTCAGGGGAAGGACCCCACCAAGGAGTACGCCCCCGCGCCCCCTGCGCCACCCAGCCAGTCGCCCATACGCCTGGTGATCATGCAGAACTCTCCTACCTCGTCTCGCTGTGAGCGGCAGAGCAGCCAGAGTCAGACCCAGAACCAGAACAACATGGCTCCTCCAGAACCCAGCAGGAACGACTACGAGCCACCAGTGCTGACGCCCACCCCCGACCTGGGGAGGGAGAAGAGAAGCACCCTGGTCTGACAAGGAGAGGGGAATGAGGTGGTGGGTCCATGACTGAAGAGAACATAGATACTAAGTACTGGAATTAGACAATGAGGAGGAGAGAGGGAGGAGAGGAGAGATTTGGTTGTATAGACAAGGACTGCACTGGACTGGATGTCATTAATTGCTGCTGTTTTGTACTTTCTTTTTGATATCGCTGAGGGGAAAGCTAAGAAGGTAAGCAGGCAGTTGTTGTTGGTGTGTGTGTGTTGAAAGCGTTCCACAGAGATGCTGGCCTATGTTGACTCCAATGCTTTCCATAGTTGTGTCAAGTTGGCTGGATGTCCTTTGGGTGGTGGACCATTCTTGATACACACAGGAAACTCTTGAGAATGAAAAACCCAGCAGTGTTGCAGTTCTTGACACACTCAAACCAGTGCGCCTGGCAACTACTACCATACCCTGTTCAAAAGTACTTAAATCTTTTGTCTTGCCCATTAACCCTCTGAATGGCACACATACACAATCAATGTCTCAATTGTCTCAAGGCTTAAAAATCCTTCTTAAACCTGTCTCCTCCTCTTCATCTACATTTACATTACATTTAAGTCATTTAGCAGACGCTCTTATCCAGAGCGACTTACAAATTGGTGAATTCACCTTCTGACATCCAGTGGAACAGCCACTTTACAATAGTGCATCTAAATCATTTAAGGGGGGGTGAGAAGGATTGCTTTATCCTATCCTAGGTATTCCTTGAAGAGGTGGGGTTTTAGGTGTCTCCGGAAGGTGGTGATTGACTCCGCTGTCCTGGCGTCGTGAGGGAGTTTGTTCCACCATTGGGGGGCCAGAGCAGCGAACAGTTTTGACTGGGCTGAGCGGGAACTGTACTTCCTCAGTGGTAGGGAGGCGAGCAGGCCAGAGGTGGATGAACGCAGTGCCCTTGTTTGGGTGTAGGGCCTGATCAGAGCCTGGAGGTACTGGGGTGCCGTTCCCCTCACAGCTCCGTAGGCAAGCACCATGGTCTTGTAGCGGATGCGAGCTTCAACTGGAAGCCAGTGGAGAGAGCGGAGGAGCGGGGTGACGTGAGAGAACTTGGGAAGGTTGAACACCAGACGGGCTGTGGCGTTCTGGATGAGTTGTAGGGGTTTAATGGCACAGGCAGGGAGCCCAGCCAACAGCGAGTTGCAGTTATCCAGACGGGAGATGACAAGTGCCTGGATTAGGACCTGTGCCGCTTCCTGTGTGAGGCAGGGTCGTACTCTGCGGATGTTGTAGAGCATGAACCTACAGGAACGGGCCCCCGCCTTGATGTTAGTTGAGAACGACAGGGTGTTGTCCAGGATCACGCCAAGGTTCTTAGCGCTCTGGGAGGAGGACACAATGGAGTTGTCAACCGTGATGGCGAGATCATGGAACGGGCAGTCCTTCCCCGGGAGAAGGAGCAGCTCCGTCTTGTCGAGGTTCAGCTTGAGGTGGTGATCCGTCATCCACACTGATATGTCTGCCAGACATGCAGAGATGCGATTCGCCACCTGGTCATCAGAAGGGGGAAAGGAGAAGATTAATTGTGTGTCGTCTGCATAGCAATGATAGGAGAGACCATGTGAGGTTATGACAGAGCCAAGTGACTTGGTGTATAGCGAGAATAGGAGAGGGCCTAGAACAGAGCCCTGGGGGACCCCAGTGGTGAGAGCGCGTGGCGAGGAGACAGATTCTCGCCACGCCACCTGGTAGGAGCGACCTGTCAGGTAGGACGCAATCCAAGCGTGGGCCGCGCCGGAGATGCCCAACTCGGAGAGGGTGGAGAGGAGGATCTGATGGTTCACAGTATCGAAGGCAGCCGATAGGTCTAGAAGGATGAGAGCAGAGGAGAGAGAGTTAGCTTTAGCAGTGCGGAGCGCCTCCGTGATACAGAGAAGAGCAGTCTCAGTTGAATGACTAGTCTTGAAACCTGACTGATTTGGATCAAGAAGGTCATTCTGAGAGAGATAGCGGGAGAGCTGGCCAAGGACGGCACGTTCAAGAGTTTTGGAGAGAAAAGAAAGAAGGGATACTGGTCTGTAGTTGTTGACATCGGAGGGATCGAGTGTAGGTTTTTTCAGAAGGGGTGCAACTCTCGCTCTCTTGAAGACGGAAGGGACGTAGCCAGCGGTCAGGGATGAGTTGATGAGCAAGGTGAGGTAAGGGAGAAGGTCTCCGGAAATGGTCTGGAGAAGAGAGGAGGGGATAGGGTCAAGCGGGCAGGTTGTTGGGCGGCCGGCCGTCACAAGAAGCGAGATTTCATCTGGAGAGAGAGGGGAGAAAGAGGTCAGAGCACAGGGTAGGGCAGTGTGAGCAGAACCAGCGGTGTCGTTTGACTTATCAAACGAGGATCGGATGTTGTCGACCTTCTTTTCAAAATGGTTGACGAAGTCATCTGCAGAGAGGGAGGGGGGGGAGGGGGAGGAGGATTCAGGAGGGAGGAGAAGGTGGCAAAGAGCTTCCTAAGGTTAGAGGCAGATGCTTGGAATTTAGAGTGGTAGAAAGTGGCTTTAGCAGCAGAGACAGAGGAGGAAAATGTAGAGAGGAGGGAGTGAAAGGATGCCAGGTCCGCAGGGAGGCGAGTTTTCCTCCATTTCCGCTCGGCTGCCCGGAGCACTGTTCTGTGAGCTCGCAATGAGTCGTCGAGCCACGGAGCGGGAGGGAGGACCGAGCCGGCCTGGAGGATAGGGGACATAGAGAGTCAAAGGATGCAGAAAGGGAAGAGAGGAGGGTTGAGAAGGCAGAATCAGGAGATAGGTTGGAGAAGGTATGAGCAGAGGGAAGAGATGATAGGATGGAAGAGGAGAGAGTAGCGGGGGAGAGAGAGCGAAGGTTGGGACGGCGCGATACCATCCGAGTAGGGGCAGTGTGGGAAGTGTTGGATGAGAGCGAGAGGGAAAAGGATACAAGGTAGTGGTCGGAGACTTGGAGGGGAGTTGCAATGAGGTTAGTGGAAGAACAGCATCTAGTAAAGATGAGGTCGAGCGTATTGCCTGCCTTGTGAGTAGGGGGAAGGTGAGAGGGTGAGGTCAAAAGAGGAGAGGAGTGGAAAGAAGGAGGCAGAGAGGAATGAGTCAAAGGTAGACGTGGGGAGGTTAAAGTCGCCCAGGACTGTGAGAGGTGAGCCGTCCTCAGGAAAGGAGCTTATCAAGGCATCAAGCTCATTGATGAACTCTCCGAGGGAACCTGGAGGGCGATAAATGATAAGGATGTTAAGCTTGAAAGGGCTGGTAACTGTGACAGCATGGAATTCAAAGGAGGCGATAGACAGATGGGTAAGGGGAGAAAGAGAGAATGACCACTTGGGAGAGATGAGGATCCCGGTGCCACCACCCCGCTGACCAGAAGCTCTCGGGGTGTGCGAGAACACGTGGGCGGACGAAGAGAGAGCAGTAGGAGTAGCAGTGTTATCTGTGGTGATCCATGTTTCCGTCAGTGCCAAGAAGTCGAGGGACTGGAGGGAGGCATAGGCTGAGATGAAGTCTGCCTTGTTGGCTGCAGATCGGCAGTTCCAGAGGCTACCGGAGACCTGGAACTCCACGTGGGTCGTGCGCGCTGGGACCACCAGATTAGGGTGGCCGCGGCCACGCGGTGTGGAGCGTTTGTATGGTCTGTGCAGAGAGGAGAGAACAGGGATAGATAGACACATAGTTGACAGGCTACAGAAGAGGCTACGCTAATGCAAAGGAGATTGGAATGACAAGTGGACTACACGTCTCGAATGTTCAGAAAGTTAAGCTTACGTAGCAAGAATCTTATTGACTAAAATGATTGAAATGATACAGTACTGCTGGAGTAGGCTAGCTGGCAGTGGCTGCGTTGTTGACACTACACTAATCAAGTCGTTCCGTCGAGTGTAATAGTTTCTACAGTGCTGCTATTCGGGGGCTAGCTGGCTAGCTAGCAGTGTTGATTACGTTACGTTAAAAGAACGACAATAGCTGGCTAGCTAACCTAGAAAATTGCTCTAGACTACACAATTGTCTTAGATACAAAGACGGCTATGTAGCTAGCTAGCTACGATCAAACAAATCAAACCGTTGTACTGTAATGAAGTGAAATGAAAATGTGATACTACCTGTGGAGCGAAGCGGAATGTTGACCGGGTTGTTGAAGTTCTATTCAGTAGACGTTGGCTAGCTGTTGGCTAGCTAGCTAGCAGTATCTCCTACCTCCTACGTCTACACTGATTGAACTAACATCAGTAAGGGATCATAGCTTTCACCTGGACTCACCTGGTCAGTCTATGTCATGGAAAGCGCAGGTGTTGTTCCTAATGTTTTTTTTTACACTCAGTGTAGTTCAAAGTTGGCATTGGTGAATGCAAGTAACCCCCAAAAAGAAGTAAATACCTAATGCAGATGTTTTACACTGGGTTCCCCTGTCAAATTATTCAATATATCCAGGCTGTTACCACAGTGTGTGAGTCATCAATGTGATTGGTTAATTGAACACATTTGTTTAATGGAAGGAGACATGCATGGAAACATTATGCCAATTCCTTTTGTGTTGATGTTTGGAAGAACATGCAAATAGAATAGTGATATGAGACAGTAAAGTGCTTTTAACCTTAAGTCTTGCATGCAGGTGTGATCTGGCATGTAGGGAAGCTGCAGTAAGGGAATCCCCCACCCACATGTATGCTCGCAGACATGGAGACAGATAAACAGACAAACAAACTCACACACACGCACACAATATGGCATGCAAAATTTGATAAATTATGAATGATTGGATAGACACACGATGAATGCATAAAAGCAATCCAAGAACAGGCAGACAGTGAGACACTGGGGGACCACTCCCCTATGATAAGAACATTCAGTGACCACCAGACCCTACTATCATCCCCAACCCCCACTACTATAACAAGTCTCAGTCTCTAAGCCGTCTGCTTCTGTTGAAACCTGTCCATCCTTGGCCCTCCAAATCCTGCTTTATCCCGCAGGCACAAACCCCATCAGCAAAATGAATGTGGCCTGAGAGCACAAAGCCTCCTAGTCAATGAATGAATGCATGTCTGGCTTCACTCTGTCAATGATTGACATATATTAGGTTTTAACATATGAGCGTGATGTAAAAGCACTGTGAAACATTGGCTATTGTAAAAGAGTTAAAGCCAGACGCACTTTCATCCGGAGTGACTCATGATAGGTGTATTCATATAAGGAGGCTAAAAAACTGACCCACAGGATATGTTCCAAATGGCACCCTATTCCCTACATAGTGCACTACCTTTGACCAGAGCTCTGGTCAAAAGTAGTGCACTATATATGGAATAGGGTACAGCTCTGATCAAAAGTAGTGCACTATATAAGGAATATGGTGTATTGAGACACATACACAGTTATGGTAAACATTTTTATGAGGGGCTTTCCAAAAAGGCAACCTTGCAAATTTAAAGCATCTGTTTTAGTGATCAAAGGAGTTAAGCTATTTCAAAGAGGAGCACTTTGAAAGCCTCAGTTCTGCTATAATTGTGTCATGTTGAATTGTACGTTTCCTCCATGTTATGTCCCTAAGCCATCAGCAGTAAAGTTTGGGACATATGTGGACACTTTTAGCATATAGATAGTTTTACTTACACAAATGCATGTGCTACCAGGGACCCCTATGGCAGTTTAAAATAGAGATGCAGTGTGGATTACATAAAATAAAGAGCATGAACATGACTAGAAGAGAGACGCCTTAATAAAAACATTTCAATTTGAACTACTACCCCATCTAGTGTCTGTTTTTAAAAGCCTAACATTGGGCTTTTCTTGTAGTGTCCAGTGTTACATCTGATGTCCCGTAGTTGCTTGCCCTGCCTTGTCCATATTCCCCATCGCTGATCCCTTGTAGGTGGCAGCCAGCTGGAGAATTCGCTTGAACCCTGCAGCTTGTCAGAGCTCAACTTAGCCAATAGCCATCATATTTGCCTTAACTGCAACAGGTGTAGGATCTTAATTTGATCACCCTGTTTTGCAGGAAATGTAAACTTGTAGTGTATTCAAGATTTTAAAAGGCTTCTAAGTTTGTAATGTCCACTTAAAAATGTCAGACTTGATTTGCCCTAACTAAATATGATTCAAACCCACTACAAAAATGCAATTCTGCAGCTTAACAAAACGTTGGACTAATTACACAATAGCACTTGCATTGTAGCTTGTTTTGACATTTTTATTATGAAATTGCACTTATCCAGCCTACATGCTTGTAAATACCCTTTGCTATGTTGTTTTTTAATATGTGATCTTGTCTGAATGTTTTATGACTGCTGCATAATGTTATTGCCTCTGAGGTCATTAATGCTTTCTGAATCTGAAAAATCTCCTTTACTTATAATCCACCCAATAATACACATTTCCTGTTGCTGCGGGATTATTTTCCTGCTGTTAGAAATTACTCAAATGAATATCCTACACCTGTAGTTACAGTAGCTAACATGCATAAAGTAAGATTTAGGGCTAGTGTTTGGGTTTGCTCGCTAGTTAGTTTCGATGCTGTAATAGCTTCCTATATCATCTCTACTAATGCATCAACTGAAGCTATACATCAGTTGAAGGTAATGTCTCCTCTCGCTGTCTTTCCCCAGGGCAGCAGACCAGTGTGCAGTCATCACCACTCAGAAACCAGAATACCTCTGACATTATGGAATCACTCTTCTCTCCTGTTCACCCCATCGCTACACCGTTGGGCATGAATATGTCAAAGGGCCAGACAACGATGTCCTGCCACACCACACTAAGAAGGAACCACCTTGAGATCAGAATTTACGATACACGTATAATGAAGGAACTATGAACTCACAGAGAACTGCAATACCTACAATATACTGTTCTCTTCATCCACTGGAAAACTACATATTCCATGCACCTTTTCTGCTGTAATTCTTGAAAAATAATTATAGTGTCTAGCTTCTTGGACAAAACAGTGTCTACATTGTAATTGATATGCTGCACTTGAATGACAATGACTGTTTAGGACTAGGTGTACAACTCTTTCAATGAATGTCAGGCCTCTTGGCAGCTAGCTACTGTACTAAATGGAAATTTAGCTGACACTTTAATCCAAAACAGATTACAGTTAATATATATTCAGAGTATGTGGTCAATTGTGGGAATCAAACCGTCAACTCAAACCAATCAATCAACCAACCAACGAAACAATCAACTGACTAACCAACCATTCAACCGACTAACTAACTAACCAAACATCAGAACCATTCAATGGGCTCGTTCGACATTGCAGCTGACAGTGCAGGTGACTGCCGACTGACTGATCTACAAACCACCTTGCATCACAAACAACTACTCATTATAATTTGTAGATCAGTCGGACAGTTACAATTTATCCAGGATACATTATGGGGAATCTGGGGGAGTCTTCGAGCAAAGATTGTCTATTATATTCACGATAGTCGATCGACGGTTCTAACAATAGAAATACATGTCCTCAAAGACGAAAGGCAGGTGGGAGGAAGCTAGATAAGGTGGGACCATTCTGGCCAATGAGAGGGCAGATATGCATGTGAACAACAGGCCATAGAGCTAGATAGAGGACTCATATTTGTATCTGTGGTATTATAGCGTCTGTGACAGCATGGGCAGCACCATTGAAACTATGTCCATTTCAAGGTAGTCCATTTTCTTATTCATCGGCTGATTGCTCCCAACTCATAGGAATCCCCACATAGTTGACAACTTTAAAATGGTGGAAGCCCTCAATGGCAATATGCATTTTAAGAGGTTATATCCATCATGAGCCATCCATCTGTCTCGATCACAACAGGCACAACTCCGAAATAAAGTTGTTGTTTTTCAAAGTTGTCCACTTATATCAGTGCATTTGAGACAATTGAACCATTATGAAACTTCTATTAGATCAAATAAGCCTCAGGTAGAAAATTAGCAATTCAATTCGACACTCTCTCATTGACCTCCATACAAAAATTCCTAAATTCGTGGGCTTATTTTTCGTAGACAGCTTCGCCTCTTTCTCTCTGGCCATTGTCACTACATGACTATCCTCCTCTGCTGGGCCACAACCATCCTCAGTCATGTCAAGACATTTGCTCTGCCATGAGATTGCCACGACTTTGAGTCGCAACAGCTTCCATGTAGTCCAGCTACTTTATGGAATCTGGGGGAGTCTTCGAGCCACAATGGTACATCAGTTTCCGGTTAGACCAGCTACTTCATTAAAACTGGTGGGGAGGGATATAGAGACTGACATTGACTGGAGCAGAATGTGCTGTGACTGTCCTCCGCTCAGCTACATCAAGACTCAGTCACGTCAAGTCATCCACTCTGCCACGACTTTGAAAAGAACCAAGTCAGAGAGTCCTGCTACCGAGGGATTCGACATGCTAAAGCCTCTTACGTAAAACATGTTTTTAATTTTAAATACTATGGCCTGCTCAGCTTGGTTCCCATCGAGACCAACCAATGACATGACCAATCACAGCACCCCATTTGCAATGTGAATTGCAGCAAATGATATTTCCCACGGGTTTGAGGAATTAGTCAGACTCAACTCCACAGAGTATTATAAAGCGAGGACTATGTATTCCTTCTGATATCTGCTCTGCTTTTGTCCTCTCTGCAGGGTTACAAACATTTACTCTTCTAAACAGACCAATTTGTTTTGGTCATATTCTGGGCTTGACATCAGTGGTAATGGTACTAATAAGGTGTGGACATCAGTTAAGTGACTTAGTCTTGTACGGGAGATGTGTGTGGCACACAAGAGGGAGGATTTAAAATCAAATTTGACTTGAGCCAATGTTCAAATGAACTTGGTAGCCTGGGTCGTATTCATTTGGTATGAAATGGAAGCAAACAGGGAGGGACTACCTGGACCTTTTCAATAAGAAACGGTATTAGCTACATGTACACTAATGAATAAAACCCAGGTTTTGGGAAGGCGTTATACATATCATGTAAATGACTAACTGATCCTCTCAAAATACAGAATATAATTTATCAAATGTAATATTTGTGGTACATTATTACTATAGTGCATGAATATATAGCACATTAAAAGTATCACAATAGTATGACTCGTCCAAGACCCTCTAAATAATATTGTATAAAAAAAACGAAGAACTAAACTAGCTCCTGTGTTTGTGTAGGCTACATAAGAGAGAAAAAGTAAGACATTCTACTACGTCAGAATTTCAAAATGACTATACCAAACCAGCACGATACAGTACATATAACACACACACACACACACACACACACACACACACACACACACACACACACACACAGAGAGAGAGTATAGTAGTAGGCTATGCTATGGGAGTGGAAGAGAGACTTTTGGAAACAGTATGTCATCTGATACTTAAAAAAACAAGATCAACTTTAGAGACATTTCTTTGTTTTTTTCCCAAAATGTGTGACATGAAGATGGTTATTGCATCCTATCTTGTCTTGTTGCTTTTTTTCTCGCCGAATGTCATAACGTGAAACCACCGAATTGAACCAAGAGGTCGTAGATTGGTTCCAAATCGACCCGCCTTTTTTCATCACCCAAAGGAACACATAACTAGCAGATGATATAAACTGTTTTATTGTGATCATGAGAAACATAATCAAAAAGACAGCATGTAAGTGCCCTGGGGAACCCATCATCTGGGGAAAAAATGCACACACAATAAAAATAAAATAAAAATCACACAAAAGGAACAAATGAACATGAGATTTAACATACAGTACAAGTCAAAAGTTTAGACACACCTCATTAAAGGTTTTTTCTTATTTTCTACATTGTAGAATAATAGTAAAGACATCAAAACTATGAAATAACACATATGGAATCATGCAGTAACAAAAAAAGTGTTAAACAAATTCTTTAAAGTAGCTACCCTTTGCCTTGATGACAGCTTTGCACACTCTTGGCATTCTCTCAACCAGCTTCACCTTGACTGCTTTTCCAACAGTCTTGAAGGAGTTCCCACATATGTTGAGCTCTTGTTGGCTGCCTTTCCTTCACTCTGCGGTCCAACTCATCCCAAACCATCTCAATTGGGATGAGGTCAGATGATTGTGGAGGCCAGGTCATCTGATGCAGCACTCCATCACTCTTTCTTGGTCAAATAGCCCTTACACAGCCTGGAGGTGTGTTGGGTCATTGTCCTGTTTAAAAACAAGTGATTGTCCCACTAAGCCCAAACCAGATGGGATGGCGTATCGCTGCAGAATGCTGTGGTAGCCATGCTGGTTAAGTGTGCCTTGAACTCTAAATAAATCACTGACAGTGTCACCAGCAAAGCACCCCCACACCTCCTCCTCCATGCTTCACGGTGGGAACCACACATGGTGGAGATCATCCGTTCACCTGCTCTGCGTCTCACAAAGACATGGCGGTTGGAATCAAAAATCTAGTTGAATAGTTGATGTTGAGATGTGTCTGTGACTTGAACTCTGAAGCATTTATTTGGGCTGAAATTTCTGAGGTGCAGTTAACTAATTAATTTATCCTCTGCAGCAGAGGTAACTCTGGGTCTTCCTTTCCTGTGGCGGTCCTCATAAGATCCAGTTTTTATTTAACTAGGCAAGTCAGTTAAGAACAAATTATTTTTTTACAATGACAGCCTACCCCAGCCAAACCCTAACCGGGCAACGACGCTGGGTTAATTGTGTGCCGCCCTATGAGACTCACAATCATGGCCGGTTGTGCTACAGCCCGGGATCAAACCAGGGTCTGTAGTGACGCCTCTAGCACTGAGATGCAGTGCCTTAGATCGCTGCGCCACTCAAGAGTCCCAGGTTTTATCATAGTGCTTGTTGGTTTTTGAGACAATGTGGAAAATTGTAAAAAATAATAAATAAAAAAACTCTGGAATGAGTGTATCCAAACTTTTGACTGGTACTGTAAGTGTTTGTTTTTGGGACATTACATTATTCTATATCAAAACTACATACAAGTAAGAATTTAAAGAGATCCAGATATCAATATTTTCTTAGACTACAGCAAATGAACAGTCCAACAAAACATACAAGACAAAATGGCCTGTCGGTTTCATTTGTAATGTGGTCTTTAGTAATGTCCAGGCAAAGTATCTAAAAAACAGCTTTTGTTAAAAGTGAACAAGTTCTTAATATACACAGTTCATTTTTAAAATACACAAGAAATATATATGTTGGGAAAAATACTGTACAAAAACATGAATATCTTTGTATAAACAAAACCTTTAATATATCAATATATCCTTTGTATACTGAAATGTTTTGGTCTGTAGTAAAGATATAAACTGATTAGGGTATATTCCACCGTACTGTATAGGCAACACCATTCATTCGCCCAGCGTACTGTTATCAGAGGAGGCTGCTGAGGGGAGGAAGGCTCATAATAATGGCAGAAACTGAGCAAATGGAAAGGCATCAAACACCTGCAGACCATGTGTTTGATACCATTCCACTGATTCCACTCCAGTCATTACCACGAGCCCATCCTCCCCAATTAAGGTGCCACCAACCTCCTGTGTTTGTTATATACTGTAGTACATCTGTTACATTCATCTCGTTGGGTCACAGAGAGCATCTGTGCAGTATCCATACTAGGACAGTCTCAGTAGGACTTCTTTCAATCTGAGCAGGACTGAGAGGCTGTCTTAATACGGACACTGACAGAGAAAAGTCATGCTCGGGAAGAGTAAAAGAAAATGATAACAGCTATTGTCTATTGCATGGATGCTGATAATGTTCAAATTTGAATGCTTGAAGAGGAAATAAAAACATGCCAGATATGTAAATACTACAAGTAATTACAAATGAAATAAAGAGGGTCGTTCCATGCGTGTCTGTGACAGTAAGCTTGGTAGATAGGAGACCAAGACCCTACTGCTTTATGGGCTTATTGCTTTAGCTTCTGACAGTTCATCTGTACAACACGGTGAAACAATGATCTGGTGACAGGTAACTTGAAACAACCTGTGTTAACAAAGTTATCAATAACACTGTCAAAACCTACAAGCTCTCACAGTCTTACGTCACAATAAAACGTTCATACATGTTTCTCAATCGTCATATTTCTAAGTTGTTCCAAACGTCAAATTTCAAAGTGTTTAAGGTTAAGTTTAGGCATCAACTCTGAATGGTTAAGGTTAGGCATTAACTCTGAATGGTTAAGGTTAGGGATAGGTTAGGGATAAAACAAAAATATAAAAATATATCGCTGGATTCAAACATGCAAACTTTGGAATCAGAGGCAGATGCTCACACCCATCCGCAACATCTTAGCAAAACCAAAACCTACTTGTTAGTAACAGGGCTCACTGTTGCCCCTTGTGGCTGTTTTCCACATCATCTCTGGACGTCCTCAGACATGGATAGACGTTGAATACTGACTTGTATCACGGGTGACCTGCCTGGTCATAACACTGCCATATGAACGAAATGAACAAATGACAAAGCTGACATCATAGAATGCTAGCCTGGACGCCAGTCTGTCTCTGCGTTAGCTAACATGCTGTTGCCTAATGAGAAACAGTTGGGTACCCAGGCTAGCGGTATGTAGGCATTAAAGAGGTTTCAAAGTGTGAGCAGTGCAGTCATTCTACACTTTACAAACAGCATATCTCTGTCAAAGCATAAGAAAGGGGGGGGTGGATTAAAAAGAAAGCTGGATGAAGTGGGACAGGTAACATCAGTGGAGACATCTCAGCTGACATAACCTATATTTACAGTATGGAAACCATAGAAAACCATGGCAACCACAGACACAAGATCATCAACAGACGATAACAGATGTTATGGATCAAGAGGGAGTTGGATAAGGGTAGGTAACATAACATTCAACATACATATTCATAAAAAAAAAATGAAATGCCACAGTAAACACCGTGGACAATATGTACAAACCACCGTGTAAGGAAAATAACAAATAAAATACATTAGCCATGTGTGGATAAATTTATATAAGAAAGAAAAGAATAAAATTAAAAACACACATAGCTCAGAAATAAAGGAAACACATTCCGTTTCATACTCACACTTTACACAACGTTATCCGCTTTCACTCTAAAGTGCCAATCAGAGACAGACATGGGTGAGATAAATGGGGGGGATTGATTGGGTGGTTGTCTCAGACAGCTGTAAGCTCAGCCTCATATTTTGTGTGTGTGTGTGTAGTTGCTATCTGTGTTTGAGTGTATTCTGTCTCAGTCCCATTACAGAGGTCCGTGTGTGGCCTGGTACTTGACCACTATGTTTTTGGTGCGCCCCAGCTCTCTCCTCAGGTCGCCCACCTCCATCCTCAGTGCTGAATTCTCTTTCTCCAGGAAACCCGCTCGGATGGCGATCTGGTTCTCTTTGAGCCGACGGGCGTCCCGTGACCTCTTGGCAGCCACGTTGTTCTTCTTACGCCTCACCCAATACCTGTCATCCTGCTCGAGAGGTGCAAGGGAAGAGAGTGGAGAGTTAGAAGAGGGGAAATATCCCACTGGGCAAAAACTGATTGAATCAATGTTGTTTCCACATAATTTCAACCCAAAAAGTCTGTGATGAAGTTGAATCAACATGGAAAACTAATTGGATTTGCATATAGTCATCAACTTAAGGGCATTTCGTCTTTTTTCACCCAACTTTGAACTTAAATCCAATGACGGTGAATTGTTTAGTTGATTTTACGTTTAATGTGAATTTGTTGACAAAACTAGAAATCAAAACTAGATAGATATCGAACGGACTTCCGTGCCCAGTGGCACAGTTAATTATAAACTCCTGAGAGCAAATTTATAAACGTTGCGTATGTACAAAAAACCCAAAACATTAATGTACCAGTTTTCACGCAAAAGATGGCATTTATACAAACTGAACATGTGCTTAGCTTCCCACAAACTTTAGAATATGCACAATTTTTTTGTGGTTAACGTATTGCAAGAAGCCTGGTATTTTATGCAAATGTGGGATATGATGACATACTTACTCATAACAAAAATATAATAACAGGATTCAATATTATACCGTTAGTGAGAACAGCGAAGATTCATTTTTTGCATTCTAAAGTAGTTAGAAACAGGCATCTATAGTACATTTGGAAACTATTCAGACCCCTTCGCTTTTAACAGTTTGTTACGTTACAGACTAATTATAACATTTATTAAAACATTTTTTTCTCATCTATCTACACACAATACCCCATAATGACAAAGCATTTTTAGAAATGTTTGCAAATGTATTAAAAATAAAAAACAGAAATAGCTTATTTACATAAGTATTCAGACTCAACATTTTGCTTAGGTGCATCCAGTTACCATTGATGATCCTTGAGATATTTCTACAACTAGATTGGTGTACATCTGTGGTAAATTCAATTGATTGGACATGATTTGGAAAGGCACAGACCCTGTCTACATTAGGTCCCACAGTTGACAGTCAAGTCAAAGCCATGAGATCGAAGGAATTTTCCTTAAGCTCCGAGACAGGATTGTGTTAAGGCAAAGATCTGGGGAAGGGTACCAAATCATTTCTGCAGCATTTTTTTTTTTTTTTTTTTTTTTTTTACCTTTATTTAACCAGGCAAGTCAGTTAAGAACAAATTCTTATTTTCAATGACGGCCTGGGAACAGTGGGTTAACTGCCTGTTCAGGGGCAGAACGACAGATTTGTACCTTGTCAGCTCGGGGGTTTGAACTCACAACCAACGCTCTAACCACTAGGCTACCCTGCCGCCCCAGCATTGAAGGTCCGCAAGAACACAGTGGCCTCCATCATGCTTAAATGGATGAAGTTTGTAAGCACCAACACTTTTCCTTGAGCTGGCCGCCTGGCGAAACTAAGCAATCGGCGGAGAAGGGCCTTGGTCAGAGAGGTGACCAAGAACCCGATGGTCACTCTGAAAGACCTCCAGAGTTTGTCTGTGGAGATGAGAGAACCTTCCAGAAGGACAACCATCTCTGCAGCACTCCACCAATCATGCCTTTATGGCAGATGGAAGCCACTCCTCAGTAAAAGGCACATGACAGCCCGCTTCAAGTTTGCCAAAAGGCGCCTAAAGGACTCAGACCATGAGAAACAAGATTCTCTGGTCTGATAAACCAAGATTGAACTCTTTGGCCTGAATGCCAAGTATCACGTCTGGAGGAAACCTGGCACCATCCCTATGGTGAAGCATGGTGGTGGCAGCATCATGCTGTGGGGAAGTTTTTCAATGGCAGGGAGTCTAGTCAGGATTGAGGGAAAGATGAACAGATTAAAGTACAGAGAGATCCTTGGTGAAAATCTGCTCCAGGGCTCTCAACCTCAGACTGGGGAGAAGGTTCACCTTCCAACAGGACAATGACCTTAAGTACACAGCCAAGACGAAGCAGGAATGGTTCCGGGACAAGTCTCTGAATGTCCTTGAGTGTCCCAGCCAGAGCCCGGACTTGAACCTGATTGAATATCTCTGGAGAGACCTGAAAATAGTTGTGCAGCGATGCTCCACATCCAACCTGACAGAGCTTGAGAGGATCTACAGAGAAGAATGGGAGATATTCCCCAAATATAAGTGCGCCAAGCTTGAAGCGTCAAACCCATGAAGACTCAAAGCTGTAATCGCTACCAAAGCTGCTTCAACAAGTTACGGGTATGAATACTATGTAAATGTGATCTCATTTTTTATACATTTGCATTGTGTGTAGATTGAGGAGGGAAAATAACTATTGAATCCATTTTATAATTAGGCTGTAACGTAACAAAATGTGGAAAATGTCAAGGGGTCTGAATACTTTCCCAGGGCACTGTATTTCCTTTCTATGATCATTGCAGAATAAATAATTTTTTTGACTATGATGGTTTCGTACTTGCCAAGTAGCTTATAGGCCTAGAATGTCCCATCTCTCATTTAATTGGACCCACTTTAAAAAGGTTAAATATAATAAATTCCTCACATTTTCTGGTCATGATGGGTTCATATTCTTGAAGAGGCTTTAACCTACAACAAATTACCATGGCATCTCTCATTTCATTTGGCCTGTTAGACTATTGATTCAAGTATTTTGCTCTATGCATCCAAAAGGGAGCGCAGTTAATATACAGTAGAATTGAACAGACAGTTAATATTTTGCTTTGAAGTGCGTAGGCTATCACAGTAGTTTTTTTTTTCTTTTCAAGTAGACATACGAGACAATGTATAAAAATTTGCGGCCAGTGCAGTATATTTAGGATTTTGAAAAAGTTAACGCAAAACATCACCGATTTCAAATGATCCGTTTACAGTTCCACAGCAATTTCCAATAGTTTTTCCTCTTTCAGAAACTGTCAGATACAGCAAATGTTACTGTAAAAATGTCAAACATTCTACCAACACCTCCAGAGACATTTGATCAAGTTGGCCATTGCTATTTCCTTTAGAAAGTAACTTGGCCTAATTACAGTCATTCCAAAGTATACAGTAAATAAGGGCATTACTGTCACCATAAAAGGTGGAGTTTTAATGCTCATTCATGTGTGCATAGTTTCAGCACCGGTCTGATTTTTAATGGGCAACATGTGTATGTCTGTTATGTGCAAAGTTTATAAATCTCAATATTTGTGTGCAGTCTTTTTAGAAATGGCACGGGCAGATATTTAGTGTGAAATGTACACAACGGTTATACATAAGACCCCAGATGACCAATACTATAATCTTAAAAAACTCACATATTTCATATAAGCGGGTTAACTGGATTGGTAGCTTTAGCCAACTTTCCATTGGCTTGTTGCTGTGTACCAAAACAGTTGCCTAAGCAACGCTGTAAAGGGGTTGCCATGAATTTGGCATTGTCTTACAGGCAGCTCCTGGTGAGTAAAATGCTCTAATATAAATATGGTATCAAAGCAAGTACTGGGCAATGACACACAGTACAATACCGTAAAATTTAACAATGAAAAAACGCAGTGGGACTGGCTTTGAGGTCCAGAGTTGAGTTTGAGGGATCTTTAAAGTATATTTTAAATGCATTCTTTGGGATATTTACCTGGTACCAAAACAGGTCAAACACTGTAAAGGGGTTACATTTGGCAGTAGCTTACAGGCAGCTCGTAGCAAGTCAAATGATGCATTTCATATTACAGTACACCTACTGTAATATAAATACAGTATCACAGTACATCATGAAATTGGCTGTATTATATTGTAGAAAACTGTAATGCCACTGTAATCAGAATAAATTATGAATGGATGAATGAATTAAAGAGGGGAGGGGTTTGTATTTTACTATAATTACAAGGGATTGGTGCAAGCAGGCTGGCTGCTTGATACAGTGTTTACACATTACAGAATGTTGTGTTTTATATCACTTGACCTTCTAGGGGCCTTAAAGGCTTCCAAACTGGCAGTAACTAAAAGGCAAAACACAGCAAAATGCTGAACAATTTAAGGTTTAATACTTACTGCCACTCTAATCTGTCATCTATACATTTTCAATAGAGGGCGCATTATCACGTGAGCTAAATTGGTACAGCATTCTCACTCCCGGGTGCAACAATTATAGCCTCTTAAAAGGCACACCTCAAAATACGTTAATGAGCCAGAAACAACAATACCATGCACCCACTAGTGGTCAAAAGGTCCAAAGATACAGTACGTTCACTCCGTGAAAAATCACTCCGTGAAATGAAACACATCCATTTGCTAACATAATGCTCTCCCATTAGAACATGACCCCTCCTCTCTCTCTCTCTGGCAGCTAGTGGAGTTTTCCCCATAACCTTCGTATGTCTGCACAATCAGCTTTCAGTCAATGTACTAAAACCATGCATGGATCCACCTTTATGTGAACAAACATAAAAAGGCAAATCCCCTAAGTCTCTCACACTCACAACCTTGTTTTCATATGGCTTTAGTGTTGTTGTGAAACCAGACTATAATCAGTATTAATGGCTCTGTCTACATGCCATTCATTCACTGTGATTATCATCTATAAATAATAGATGAGTCAGCGTTATGACCAACTCTACCTGTTACATAATCAGGGATAACACAGCGCTAAGTAATCTGATAGATTAGATGACACACACACACCTTCATGTCATCAGGGAATAACACCTTGCGAGCCTTCTTGAACATGGGCTGTGGTTTGAGCTCCTCGGGGGCAAACTTGCATTTGCGGGGGTCGAACATCTCCTGTCCCGGTACACTGGACAGGGCCAGGTCAGCAGGGTCGGGCTCATAACTCATCGGCACCTGGATGGACTCTGGGTCGATGGGGCTGGGAGTGTTTCTGGATGGCAGGGCTAGAGAAGGGGAGGAAGACAACAACAGGATGTTAGAGACATGGAAATAGGCTAGAGAAATGGATTTGATAGAATTATAGAAATTGCCTCTGCATATTTTTTGGGTTGGTGTGTCGGTTGAAAGTAATGCATTCATGACATTCATGAAAAGTGACAAATTGAAAGTAATGCATTTTTATTCCCAGCACCACAAACAATTGCACTGTTATTATAATGTATCCAGTAGTAGTGGCAAACAGTGGCCACCATGGGGCACAAGACACAAAGCTAACACTCACAACCTACACCAAAATTTGCCATTGTGTGAAACATACCAGTGTGAGTGTCTACATTTCCCCTCTTCCTCCTCCAATTCCCATCCAAAAATCAACTCTGAACCAAGTACTGGACAGAAGCACATTATAAATCTCTATCCACTTGTCTCTTGTCTCATTATGCATCTATTTGCATTGAGTGGAGACTGGAGGCCAGCTGGTGTGAGATGGAAGAGAGAGAAAGATAGTGCCAGAGGCCCTGCTCCTTTTCAAATGACATCTGAACCTCATTCTCAAATCAAAGTTTATTGGTCAAGTGCACAGGATACAGAAAAGCCCTACAGATCTGAACCTGATGTGACGACTAGGCCCTTCTCTAACTGAGCAGAGGTATAATAGTTGTATAGAAAACCTGCGTTTTTTATTTGCACTTGTATTCAAATTCAGATTCACATTTAATTTATAATCACACGTGTGTCCAGGAGGTGTACTTGTACTTCAAGCTGCCTCGTGATACAGAAACAGGAGACAGCCTCCTGCCTCTATGGGTTGTTCTGGCTCGGACAGGGCTTACTTGGTCAAGACTTTCTTATCTACTTAACTAACCGCTACCTCAGGCTCAACTGCTACCAGAGAGAGAGTCGGCTGGTGGATGAGATTAATCACACTGATTCAGTCTGAGATTTACAGTATCGATAGATCTATACCTAGCTCAGCTACACAGGGATGTACAGAGACAGATTTGACCTTCAGTGCAGATAAAGATTTCACTTCAATCAAGAGAAGACAACATATGCTTCTTAGAAGTGAGTAATGCACCTGCTAATCAGAAGTGCCTGAGACGAGTGACTAAGGAACAGAACATTACACTAATTAGCTAAAGGGATGCACAGAGAGATTTGACCTCCAGGTGAAGATTTCACTTCAATCAAGAGAAGGCAATCTGCTTCTCAGAAAAGTGTCTTGGGCTGTGTTTACACACGTAGCCCAATTCAGATCTTTTATTTGCATACCTGATATTTAAAATAAATAAAAAATGGAATCAGATTTTAAATATTTTCAAATACCCCAACATTTTAAGGAATTGTTTACACAGCCACCCTAAGAACCCAATTCAGATTTTTCTTCATATCAAATCTTTTTTTCTGACTGTCAACATTCAGTTTTACATGTGACCAATATCAGATTTGCGCATTCACACTGATCTAGCCTCTGAAGTAGCACACAGATGCAATGCTCATTTCCTGTCACTGTTCTAGGGTGGTTGTCATGGTAATGGAAGGTAATGTGCAAAACAAACACTCCAGAGTAAAGAAATCTAACCTGAGCATCCATACTGAAATCAGGACAGAGCCACATGGGCTGTCTGTGTAAACACAGCCTAATTCGGATCTTTTTTTCACTAATTGGTCAGATCAGGTCAGGTCTTTACCCAATAATTGGGCAAAATATCAAAAGTGGGCTGCCTGTGTAAACGCAGCCATATAGATGTGGGTTAACAACTACCTCTCTGAAGAGAAGTACTTCAAATGAGTGACTTACAAACAGAACATTGCACAAATTAAGTGTTAATTTAATTAAGTTAATTAATTAAGTTAATTAAGCCTTGTTCAAATTGCAGGCCTTAATGCTCAAATCAGTTTGGTTTTTCAAGTCTGTTTTGGAATATGACTGTCCAAACAGCAAGTTACAAGTGACCAAATCGGATCTGTGTGTGTTCAGACAGCAGTCATTTGCTGACATGGCTACACTCTGTCATAGTAATATCGGGTGTGAGCGCAGAGGTATAGGCTGATTGGTGGTGGTGCTGAAGGTGACAATGTCTGCTTTGAATGTTCAAAATCATAGTGTAAGAACACTTTTAAAGCCTTGAAGGATAAGATAATCCAACTTTTAAAACAAGTCATTTTTGGCCACAGCAGTCAACTATCTATCTAGGTGGCTGTTGAGCTTTCTAGCACATTCACTCATTTGTTTGTAAACAATTAACACGCTAGTTAGCTACCACATGTTCTTGTCAAACTGTCAGAGTAGCTAGCAAGCAACAAGATATGCTACATAACAATCTAAAAACCATTCGAGGGCAAATAAATCAGATTTGACCGCTCAGACAAGTTTCTCGGCCAGGAATCAGAATTGTATCCGATTTCAAACCACACTCCCAAACATCTTCCCGCAGTGGTGGTAGGGGTTGGAAGAGAGTAGTCTGACTGGCCTACATGCTGTTTACATTCTGTGGTTGGTTATTGTTATGTCGTATAGGTTAGATCAGTGGTTCCCAACTCCGGTCCTCAAATATCCTCAGCAGTACACATTTTTATTGTAGCCCCAGGCAAACACACCTGATTGAACTTGTCAACTGATCATCAGGCCCTCAATGAGTTGAATCAGGTGAGTTTGTCTGGGGCTACAACCAAAATGTATGCTGTTGGGAACTGGAGGACTGGAGTTGGGAACCACTGCATTAGATTCTACAATGTGTGTTAGCTGGGTTCACGTGAGGTTGGGTTCATCTGGGTTCACATACTTCTGATCATGTCCCAGTTCAGGTAAGTAGAGCACAGTATGTACCTAAAACACAGATATCACGCAGAGACAAGCCCAAGTCCAGGCAGCCTGAAGCGGTGTCTGCATTCTGTGTGCAACACACTTACGGGTCACACCATCACAACATTGGTTGAACTTCACACCTTTTCCATTCTGAGTTTGTGGCCTCTTCTAAGGAACCTAATAAAGCAGTCCTACACTCTATTCGTACTGGGCCTGCATTTTAATGGGGGGCACAGACACTAAGGACTGTGACGGATACATGAGTCATCTTTTTCCTTCTCGTCTATTTTTATGTTGACATAATTTGTTCTGAATTCTGACACCCTCAGAATGCATTGGTTGGCTCATCCCAACCCAAGGCCAAGTATGAAATGAACAGAGAGCTCTACATTGCATCTATTGATTTACTCATCAATTACGAGGTGACAATAAAATATGCTGCTGGACCCCCCCCGAGGTGACAATTAACATTTACATTTGAGTCATTTAATTAATACAGTTTAGAACTGCAATAGCAACTCTCATAAAAGTGGTCCTCTGTGACTCACCTGGTAGAGCATGGTACTTGCAACACCATGGTTGTGGGTTTGATTCCCATGGGGGACCAGTGTGAACATGAAAATGTATCCACTCACTACTGTAAGTTGCTCTGGATAAGAGCACCTGCTAAAATGTAAAAGTAGTGTACATCTAACACCTTACTAACATGGTGACTAGCAGGTGTATTGTATTTTCACTTCAAATGATTGAGATTAGTATGATCGTAGAGCTTAGCAGGAATATTTTCCCTAGTGACAAAAGGCAGGGAAAGGATGAATGTTATGGAGTACTGTAGGCGTGCACATTATTGCCCCTGCTCCTCCTTGTTTTCCTGCGTGTTTTAGTATGTATGCGAGGTGTGCATGCGTGTTTTACACACCTGTTCTGGTGAGACTACGGAGACAGTTCTGTGCGCCCATGCCTGTGTGTACCAACGTCGATGCGCTGGCATGGCTGCTAAGGTCGATCACTGAGGGCGACGGTGTGGTCGGGGCTTGTGACCTACTTGACGTCTGGTGCTGGGACTGCGATTGGTGTGATTGGTGCTGGTGGACGGCGGTGGCAAGATCAGACGGAATGCCATTTTCCGACAGGAACTCGTCCAGATCCATGTACTCCAGCTGGAAATTGTCCTCATCGTAGGGGAGAGTCTTGTTCCACAGCGTCGGGCCAAGGAAGGCTGACTGTGGGGCACTCCTCTCCTCATCCAAATTCTTCTCCTTCTCTCGCTCCTTCCCAAACCCTAGAGAGAACACTATTAGTACCAAGACATACATTTGTTGTTTTTTTAACAATGATGTTCTATCACAAGGCTTGTATTATATTGAATATGCAGCACATTTATTTCAGTTTATTGTATCTGTAATTTGGGAGAATAAAGTATCCGCTATGGCAGGGCTATTCAACTCTTCCCTTGTGAGGTCTGGAGCCTTCTGGTTTTTTGTTCTACCTGATAAATAATTGCACACACCTGGTGTTCCAGGTCTAAATCAGTTCCTGATTAGAGGGGAACAATTTAAAAAAAAGCAAAAGCAGTGGAACTGGCTTTGGAGTCCAGAGTTGACATTTTGAGGGCTCTATGGTATCCACCAGCTCATTTTCAGGGTTAGCTGGTTTGGATAACTGTTTTTTGAGGAGCAAAAAAGCTAGTATATGGAAGTGAATCCCTGTACCTGCTTTAATAATGTTACTTCATAACAATATCTATCACCCAAAGTATCATGCTTGCAATCAATGAATCCATTGTACCAATATACATCACTGACAGCCACTGTGTTAGCAATATGATTAAATACATTAATTTAGGAGTAAAAAGTGAAGGGATAGTTAATTGCTCGCTAATTAACTTGTTAAATGTGTGTCAGCTGACTAATATCTGAAAACATAGCTACTGTACTGGTGGGGATGGTTTGGCCAAATACAGATATGCACACCTTGGAATTTCCTCAGAAAATGATTCCAAGTATGTGACCAGGTAAAGACAATGAAGAAAATCATTATCAATTTGATCGAACATTTCTAAAAATCCATGTATCGCCTAGGCCAGGGGTATTCAACTCTTACCCTATGAGGTCCGGAACCTGCTGGTTTTCTGTTCTACCTGATAATTAATTGCACACACACCTGGTGTCCCAGGTCTAAATCAGTCCCTGACTAGAGGGGAACAATGAAAAAACACAGTGGAACTGGCTTTGAGGTCCAGAGTTGAGTTTGAGGGATCTTTAAAGTATATTTTAAATGCATTCTTTGGGATATTTACCAGGTACCAAAACAGGTCAAACACTGTAAAGGGTTACATTTGGCAGTAGCTTACAGGCAGCTCGTAGCAAGTCAAATTATGCATTTCATATTACAGTACACCTACTGTAATATAAATAAATCTAATTTTATTGGTCACATACACATAATTAACAGATGTCATTGCGGGTATAGCGTAATTCTAGAAATATGTTATCAAAGCAAGTACTGTGTAATGACATACAGTACAATACTGTAAAATATTCTGCATTATACTATAAAAAGGTCAATACTACCGTAATCGGAATTCATAAATGGATGAATGAATGAAATTCATTGAGGGGAGGGATTGTTTGTATTTCACAGTATTTTATTGTAATTACATGGGATCGATGCAAGCAGGTTGGCTGCTAGGTAAAGTATTAACACATTACAGTAGGTATATTAATGAATATTTGGTGTTTATATCATTTGTACTTATAGAGACTATAAAGGCTTCCAAACTGGCAGTGACTAAAGGGCAAAACAGACCAAAAGGACATAGCAAAATGCTTAACCATTTGAGGGTTAAAACTAGATGCCAGTCCAATCTGTCTCCTAGACACATTTACAGGGCACTATAACCACATTGCACACTCATCTTCTGCACATCTATCTCTTCAGTGTTTAATTGCTATATTGTAAATATTTTACAGCTATGGCCTATTTATTGCCTTACCTCCCTTATCCTACCTCATTTGCACACACTGTATATAGACTTTTAAAAATTGAATGTATTGACTGAATGTTTGTTTATTCCATGTATTGTTATTCCTGTGTTGTTGTTTGTGTTGCACTGCTTTGCTTTATCTTGGCCAGGTCGCAGTTGTAATTGAGAACTTGTTCTCAACTAGCCTACAAGGTTAAATAAAGGTGATATATATATATACATATATATATATATATATATATATATATATTTAAATAGGAGTTCAAATTGTACAGCTTTCTCACACACAGGTGCAACAGATATGGCCTCTTACAAGGAACGCCTAAAAATATGTTAATGAGCCAGAAACAACAACACCATACACCCAATAGTAGTTAAAAGGTTTTTGGCACTCCAAAAATACTGTACTGTACTGTATTCTGTGTGGCGGAATTACAGTACCATTCGAAATACAGCAATTCTTTGCCCAGGCCACAACATTTTCTCACAATTAACTATAATTTACAGTATGCTGCAGTAAAAAGTTTGAGTATTTTACTGTTGATAATACCCCGAATTACCGTATAATTTACAGCTTTCTGTTACAGTGTAGATACAAGTAGCTTATCCTCTAAATAAACTACACAAAAATACATAAATAAACAATGGAATTTAAAATAAAATTATATTTCTATACAAATTAGAATAATTTCAATTTAAGATAAGTTGTTCTATAGACTTGGAACATAATATAATAATAAAAAATATTTCCTTACCTTCATTTTGGTGTTCATGTTTGAGGAAGGGTAGCTTCATGGGGTTCTCCAATAGAGACTTCAGTACGCAGTGATTCGACGCAGGTAGAAAACTTGGATTCACCGTGAGATGCCTGGACATTATTTTATCCATCACTTCTTCCTTTAGCTGTAAAAAAATGCACTAAACCTGGTCCTGGGGTATAATTATGCAGATAGGCTAATACAAAATATTAAACAAAGCAAATAAATCTAAATCACAAGAATAGGTCGATTTAACCTGTTCAATTAGCCTAACTGGAGAGAAAAATTAACTCAGTGGGCAGATTGCGTGCAAAGCTGGTTCCAGTGCCACCGGCTATTCCAAAATCGGCTGTCGTCTGCAGCAGAAGACTGATAGCGTTCAAGAAGACAGATAGCGTTCACCCATTCCATTCATACCATATGTGAGAACCGAGGTATGTGACGTCAAACCCTGAGAGATACCGCCCCTCTTTCCTCGGGTGCGCGCGCGCGCTCGTGTGTGTGCGTGTGCGTATGCGTGTGCGTGTGTGTGTGTGTGTTTCTCGACCAATTCATCATTACAATGAATGAGGCCAGTGTCAAAAAGTGATTAAACGCCACTCGGAAGTTCATTCCGGTCTTTATTCGGTCTGTCGTGAAAGTTACCTATGTGCTACTACAGTATATTATAATAGACCTAGTCTTATGCCCTGTGGCCTATAATTTCTCATAATGTTTAATAGGGTTCAAAGAAGCAGACATTGCAGGGCTATTCATCACCAGAATGCGCACAGAGAGTAATAGGCCTATTGGCATAATATCCGAGTTTGTGTGTAGAAAATCTAATTAAACTGTTATAACATTATGTAGGCATAAATTGGCCCTTGTTTCATAATAGGTGCAAGGTGCCAACAGTTTTAAATCCCTTGTTCTCTGTGAGAAACGCATCCTCATATGTGAAACACATGACAGATTCGCTTTAAATTAGGCTATGACATACATGAAGAAGAACAAGAACAAATACATTTTGAGACTATTTAAACGCGCTTTCGTCATGTTTCAAACGAGGAACTGTGAGAGCGCATTTTTTTTTATACAGAGCGCTTTTTTCGTCGGTCACGCTTTGAACGCACGGAACAAACCCTGTTCACCCGAGAACAGAGTGGAATGATTGGTCACGTGCGTGGGCGCGGTTGACCTACTTTTGCCCAATAGCAGAGCGAGATATCCTGCGCTCGCTGCTCACCACCCCCCTAGCCGGTTCTCACATTGAACCCCTCATGCGCCTTTGCCCGGGGAGAAAAACAACTCAATCTCACACAGTACTGGGGAAGGAAAAAGGGTCAATACTCCTTGAAATCAGCCGTTTAGGCCTACAAATGAACAACTGCAGGATCCTCAACCTGAGTGCTGTCTTCTGCTGCCAGAATCCTCAACCGCACCAGATCAACTGATCTCATCACAGCAGTAGTGGTGCATGGGTAAAATTACTGAGGAAACCAAGCCAGAAAAAAAGCCATATTACATTTTTTTTTGTGGTAATTGCTTGTTTGCTCTATAACCTGGTAATTCATCTGCCTTGCAATCGTGATATATAGGCCTAATGCCGAGAAAATTAGAAGACACAGTATCAGAATGAATTCAACCACACCTTTGTTTCAAAACAAAAGCGGAGAGCAACTGTCCCATGAAGTCCACAAAGCATATTGCATGTAACAAACAGTTACATGACCTACAGCATGGTCAAGCAAGTTAATGTTTCCAACATTTTCAGACTACTAAAACAACTATTGATTTAGAACCACGGAAAGTTATCAAATGTTGCAAAGAAAACAGGAGCTGCTTCCATTATTTCAGCACCATTTCATCTTCAACATCATCAAATCACCTATGTCTAATACATTGACAACTAAAATATATTTTAAAAACGATGTAGTCCAATCAACATAAGCTAAATATGATGTGACTGTTCGTGGTACTGATTTCTGTCTGTGTGTGTTTGTGTGTGTGTTCGTGCAAGTAGAAACAAACATGTTGACACCCTACTTGTAGAGAAATGCCAATGCCATCCGCCTCTCTTTCATGTTGACAAAACGATCTATGAATCTGTTATACAGTACATGCTTTTATGTTTTGTTGTCCTAGGCTAGCTGGCTAAAAATCTTGCTCGCTTGCCTAACTTCCTGTCATGGGCAATGTTAGCTAGTTAACATTAGCCTTCTACATCTAGCTACATATTGAACTTTCATCCTCTCAGGCCAGGGGCACAATGTATGAATGTATGGTTAGATCAGAATCGGCGTTATAATCATTGGCCAGTACGGACAATGAAGTACAACAACAATTCCGAATCCCTAACTCCATCCATGGAAATTTAGGAACAAGCCAATTTTAGCTAGCTAGCTATCCACCTGAGGAGATGCAACAATTCAAGTTGTTTCTGTCAAATCCGTATTGCTCTTGATATGATGTGATGTGATTGGAGTGAAGCCAAATCCAAACTGGCTTCCCATGATACTTTTTTTTGGTGCGCCAGGACCATTCACAGTTGAGCTCACAAAGTTTAGCTCAAGTTGGCTATTATTTTGGCTATTATTATATACTTTTTTATCAAGGGAGGCCAAATGCTGGCAAGCTTCACTTGAAATCAATGCTACGGGCACTGTTTTGCTCGCTTGGATCCTTCCTCAAGTGAAATACATTCAGACTCTTGTGAATTGAAGGAACATTATAAAACACAGAGAGACAAAATATAAATGACTTTTTAAAAATGTATTGGCCCATTTTTTGGGGAAGTCTTGCCTTGCCATCCATGAATACACCCTACTGCATCACAGCAATCCTTATTCCTGATGGAATTACACTTAGGCAGAAGAGGCAATTGTCTCAGTCCTGGGCATAATGCAAATAATAAATACAATTAATCTGCTTGAGGCCCATGCTCCACTCAAAGCATAATGAATAAATAATTACAAAAACACCCATCAAAATCTGTCTGTTTAAAGCAGCAATCAGCAGTAGAAACAATAACAAAAAAACAATAACAAAGCGGGCTTCCCGCTCTTGGTTCAGTAAAAAGCTGAGGGATGGGTCTAAAGAAACGTAACCCCTCAAATTCATAGACAAAGCTACGGATGCAAGGACTAACCATCCATGATATCAACATTATAGTTTTAACCATGTAATGAGGTGTTTGTTTACATTGACTTTGTTTTCAAACATTGGAGTAAAACAAGCTTATATTTTGGTTACTGTGGGATATGACAGTTGAACTAAGCTTATAAGGCATTTATAAGTTATATTCTTCAAGAATCAATGGGTACATCAATATTAACAACAATTTATGTAGCAACTGCTGATTGCCTTTTTAAGCTAGAGATGTCAGTTTGTTTGCATGGATCTACATTTTTTGCATGTCTCTAAATCCACCGCAGCTGCCAATGTCGGCCTTGTTATTTGTCAGACCAGGAGACATCCTGAAAATTGGTCTTCTCATGAAGACCCCTTTATGGAAATATGAGACTCTCACGAACACGATGGTGTTCTCCGTGTCATGGGACTTGTCTGAAGGTAACCCGGAAAATTAATGGAAGTGAATAGAGAATTTCCAAGTAAAAAAAGGTATACAGGAAATTCCACGAAAAATATAGAAATAATTCCTGAGCTTTCTTATCTCTTAGATATAGGACAGACACTTCCAAACATACTTCCTTTAGATAAAATGTTGGACTATCGGTTTTTCCATGTATGAATCTGGTAACACAATAAATATTTATTTTGTAAAAAAGACAGGTGCTACTGATAATACCATAGTTGAGGACATGTATGTGTAGCCCATGTATCTGATGCTATCTGGCCAAAAAGACGATGGCATGGCATACTTCTTTTGGCCAGGCAGCATCAGATACGTAACAAAGTATTGAGATAAACTTTTGTTATTGACCAAATACTCATTTTCCACCATAATTTGCAAATAAATTCATAAAAAATCCTACAATGTGATTTTCTGGATTTTTTTTCTCATTTTGTCTGTCATAGTTGAAGTGTACCTATGATGGAAATTACAGGCCTCTCTCATCTTTTTAAGTGGGAGAACTTGCACAATTGGTGGCTGACTAAATACTTTTTTGCCCCACTGTACATGGGCTACATACTATACACTGAGGGTACAAAACATTAGGAACACTTTCCTAATATTGAGTTGACCCCTTTTGCCCTCAGAACAGCCTCAGTTTGTCGGGGTATGGACTCTACAAGGTGTCGAAAGCGTTCCACAGGGATGCTGGCCTATACTGATTCCAATGCTTCCCACAGTTGTGTCAAGTTGGCTGGTTGTCCTTTAGGTGGTGGACCATTCTTCATACACACGGGAAACTGTTGGGCGTGAAAATCCCAGCAGCTTCGCAGTTATTGACACAGTCAAGCCGGTGTGCCTAGCACCTACAACCATACTCCGTTCAAAGGCACTTAAAACTATTGTCTTGCCCATTTACCCTCTGAATGGCACACTTACACAATCCATGTCTCAATTGTCTCAAGGCTTAAAAATCCTTCTTTAATTAACCTGTCTCCTCCCCTTCATCTACACTGATTGAGGTGGATTTAACAGGTGACATTAATAAGGGATCATAGCTTTCACCTGGATTCTCTTCTGGTCAGTCTATTGCACACTCAGTGTATAAAAAGTAAGACAGAGTGGCAGTGTTTCAGTTTGCGCTTAGTGGGAATATAATTTGTTTTACAACAGAACAATGACCCAACACACCTCCGGGCTGTGTAAGGGCTATTTGACCAAGAAGGAGAGTGATGGAGTGCTGCATCAGATGACCCAACACACATCCAGGCTGTGTGAGGGCTATTTGACCAAGAAAGAGAGTGATGGAGTGCTGCATCAAATGACCTGGCCTCCACAATCACCTGACCTCAACCCAATTGAGATGGTTTGGGATGAGTTGGACCACAGAGTGGAGGAAAAGCAGCCAACAAATGCTCAGTATATGTGGGAACTCCTTCAAGACTGTTGAAAAAGCATTCCTCATGAAGCTGGTTGAGAGAATGCCAAGCGTGTGAAAAGCTGTCAACCCTTGAATGAGCAGATGTGTCCACATTTTTTACTTGTACTGTACAGTATACAGTGGGGAAAACAAGTATTTGATATGCTGCCGATTTTGCAGGTTTTCCTACTTACAAAGCATGTAGAGGTCTGTAATTTTTTTATCATAGGTACACTTCAGCTGTGAGAGACGGAATCTATAACAAAAATCCAGAAAATCAAATTGTATGATTGTTAAGTAATTAATTTGCATTTTATTGCATGGCATAAGTATTTGATCACCTACCAACCAGTAAGAATTCCGGCTCTCACAGACCTGTTAGTTTTTCTTTAAGAAGCCCCCCCTGTTCTCCACTCATTACCTGTATTAACTGCACCTGTTTGAACTCGTTACCTGTATAAAAAAAACCTGTCCACACACTCAATCAAACAGACTCCAACCTCTCCACAATGGCCAAGACCAGGGAGGGTGTAAGGATATCAGGGATAAAATTGTAGACCTGCACAAGGCTGGAATGGGTTACAGGACAATAGGCAAGCAGGTTGGTGAGAAGGCAACAACTGTTGGCGCAATTATTAGAAAATGGAAGATGTTCAAGATGACGGTCAATCACCCTCGGACTGGGGCTCCATGCAAGATCTCACCTCGTGGGTTATCAATGATCACGAGGAAGGTGAGGGATCAGCCCAGAACTACACGGCAGGATCTGGTCAATGACCTGAAGAGAATTGGGACCATAGTCTCAAAGAAAACCATTAGTAACACACTACGCCGTCATGGATTAAAATCCTGCAGCTCACGCAAGGTCCACCTGCTCAAACCAGCACATGTCCAGGCCTGTCTGAAGTTTGCCAATGACCGTCTGGATGATCCAGAGGATGAATGGGAGAAGGTCATGTGGTCTGATGAGACAAAAATAGAGCTTTTTGGTCTAACTCCAATCGCCGTGTTTGGAGGAAGAAGAAGGATGAGTACAACCCCAAGAACACCATCCCAACTGTGAACCATGGAGGTGGAAACATCATTCTTTGGGGATGCTTTTCTGCAAAGGGGACAGGACGACTGCACCGTATTGAGGGGAGGATGGATGGGGCCATGTATCATGAGATCTTGGCCAACAACCTCCTTCCCTCAGCAAGAGCATTGAAGATGGGTCGTGGCTGGGTCTTCCAGCATGACAACAACCCGAAACACACAGCCAGGGCAACTAAGGAGTGGCTCTGTAAGAAGCATCTCAAGGTCCTGGAGTGGCCTAGCCAGTCTCCAGACCTGAACCCAATAGAAAATCTTTGGAGGGAGCTGAAAGTCCGTGTTGCCCAGTAACAACCCCGAAACCTGAAGGATCTGGAGAAGGTCTGTATGGAGGAGTGGGCCAAAATCCCTGCTGCAGTGTGTGCAAACCTGGTCAAGAACTACAGGAAACGTATGATCTCTGTAATTGCAAACAAAGGTTTCTGTATCAAATATTAAGTTCTGCTTTTCTGATGTATCACATACTTATGTCATGCAATTAAATGCAAATTAATTACTTAAAATTCATACAATTCATATTTTTTCTGGGTTTTTCACAGTCGAAGTGTACCTATGATAAAAATTACAGACCTCTACATGCTTTGTAAATAGGAAAACCTCTAAAATCGGCAATGTATCAAATACTTGTTCTCCCCACTGTATACATAGTTAAAAAAGGGCTAAAAGTAAAACAAATTGACCTGGAGATGTTCTTCAAATCCTGATATATACTGTATTTATTTTCAGTTCATAGCAACGACACATTTTCTTATTGTGCAAGCTATAGTCCTCTAATGGAACACTTGCAGACACATGCACAGATAGGTTTCAACCAGTGCCAGTGATGTCAATCAAATTTCTCTGTAAGGAGTTATTGTCACTACTCTTGCTTAAAATGTGTGGCAAGTGTTCGGTATGGGCCTATCGCATGTGCAAAAAAAATAATTCACTACAGATGCAGTTGAAATATTATAAGGAATTACATTATATTTTTTGTGTGGGTGATGTGGACGGGGTCATTTTTAGCACCTTCCCCTCACAAAGATCTTTGCATGGCGCTGAACACTTGAAACAGTGAGTGGGCGATTCACTGCATGTACAATATTCCCCTGAGCTCTCAGTCTCTCTTGGTCTTTCTATTGTCACGCCCTGACCTTAGTTATCTATGTTTTATGCATTATTTTGGTCAGGTCAGGGTGTGACGAGGGTGGGTATGTGTGTTTATGTCCTGTCCAGGGTTTTTGTATATCCATGGGGTTTTTGTATGTCTAGGTAATGTAGGTCTATGGTGGCCTGAATTGGTTGCAAATCTGAGGCAGCTGTTTATCGTTGTCTCTGATTGGGGATTCTATTTAGGTTACCATTTTCCATTTTGGTTTTATGGGTTATTGTCTATGTGTCATTTCCTTTCAGCACTTGGTTTATATAGCGTCACGTCTTTATTAAAAGAAGTATGTATTCATATCACACTGTGCCTTGGTCTCATCAATACGACGAACGTGACATCTCTTCTTTCTTTCTCATCTCTCTCCCCCCAAAATGCAAATTCAGAGAGTTGGACAGATGTAATTTTTAAGCAGACTCAAAATCATTTCAGACAGAGCCCTTTCACATGATTTTGTTTGAATCAATCATAAGATGTGGCAATTTAGAACAATGCAATCTATTAGGAATGTCCTATATATCCTTAAGGTCAAAACAGTATTGTTTTTATGATATCTTCCTAGCACACACACTCTAATCCACTATATTTTGCCTGTACCAATAACAGATTGAAAATAAGATTAGCATGAACAGAATGACCTAAATCAGCCAGTTTGTTATGTACTCCAAGATCTTGATCCTACTTTGCCCTGCACACACACACTTTAGGCCCCTCAAATTTATCTCTGGAATCGACACCAGTCCCACTGCATTTTTTTCATTGTTCCCCGCTAATCAGGGACTGATTTAGATCTGGGACACCAGATGGGTGCAATTAATTACCAGGTAGAACAGAAAACCATCAGTCTCTGGACCTTGTAAGGTCAGAGTTCAATAGCCCTGCTCGAGGCTATCTGATAACCCTTTGTTGTGCAATGAAATTAACTGAAAACACCGATTGTGGTTTGACACAGATTTGGCTTCTTTATTTGACAATAAAACATAGCTGGCTGAAGGCCAGCTCTCAAACTACATTTGGTTCTGAGATGCCATAATTAATTTTGTTTTATAGTTATTTTTACCAACCTTCTCTGTGTCTGAGGAAACTAATTGATCTCCACCTTCATTCACTGATATTTATGGTTCATTTTTTAATAACAGCAACTTTGTCAAGAGAATGAAAATGCTGTGCCAGTAATATAACAAAAGGCTGAAACAGCAGCAGTCTGGCATAAAATGTGTCCCAAATGGCACTCAGGTTGCTTTATAGTCCACTACTTCTGACCAGGCTCTGTAGGGTGAAATTCTGACCAGGCTCCGTAGGGTGACATTCTGACCAGGCCCTGTAGGGTGACATTCTGACCAGGCCCCATAGGGTGACATTCTGACCAGGCCCCGTAGGGTGAAATCCTGACCAGGCCCCATAGGGTGACATTCTGACCAGGCCCCGTAGGGTGAAATCCTGACCAGGCCCCGTAGGGTGACATTCTGACCAGGACCCGTAGGGTGACATTCTGACCAGGCCCTGTAGGGTGACATTCTGACCAGGCCCCATAGGGTGACATTCTGACCAGGCCCCGTAGGGTGAAATCCTGACCAGGCCCCGTAGGGTGACATTCTGACCAGGCCCCATAGGGTGACATTTGGGAGGCAACTCTGACTCTTGGTTTTAGTGGAATCTCTAGTAAAGCAAGACCAGATGTGTCTCCTCCCAACTAAAGCAGTCAGTCGTCAGTCAGTCAGTCAGTCAGTCAGTCAGTAGCCCGAACACTCTCACTATAGAACTATGGGGCTGTCGGGAAGACTGATCACAGGTAGCACACACTTATACACACACACTTGTTTTTTCTATCCTCGTGGGAACCTAACATTTATTTACTATTTTCCCTAACCATAATCTTAACCCATAACCCTAAACCACCTACCCTAATTCTAACCCTAACCCTAACTTTAAAAGAGCCTTTGTCCTCATGGGACCATGGGAAAGGGATAATTTTCCTTCTTTTACTATCCTTGTGGGGACTTTTGGGGATTTTAGGCCCCCACAGGGATAAAAGAACAAGACCACACACACACACACACATTCTCTCTCTCTTTCTCTCTCATTCAAAGTTCTGTGTTGCATAGAGCTGTGACGAGGAGTAATTCTTCAACATTTTATTTTATTAACTTCAATTACAAGTCACCTAGACAACAAACAAACCACAACTGCTTTAAAGTCTCAGTTAAATGTGGATGATCATTGGAAAGATCTGTATCTACTATGTAGTTAGAGAAGGTTTAGGCCACAGGTAGCACACAAGTAATGATATGCAGAACACTGGTAATTGTTGGTTAGACATGAACACAACACACTTGGGGCTCCCAAGTGGCGCAGCGGTTTAAGGCACATCAGCTCAGTGCTAGAGGCGTCACTACAGACCCTGGTTTGATTCCAGGCTGTATCACAACCTGCCGTGATTGGGAGTCCCATAGGGTTGATGCACAATTGGCCCAGCATCGGTACGGTTTGGCCGGGGTAGGCCGTCATTGTAAATAAGAATTTGTTCTTTACTGACTTGCCGAAGTTAAATAAAGGTTAAATAAAAACAAAAAAATATGCTGCTTTTACACAGGCAGCCCAGTGATGATATTTTGCCATAATTATTGGCAAAATATCTGATTGGTCAAAAAAACAATTAGTGGCAAAAGATCAGAATTAGGCTGCCAGTGTAAACATAGCCTTAAAGATCTTTAAAATACTGTTTTATTGATTGCATAATGAGTTGAAAGCAATACAGGACTCTGAATGGACATGTTATTGCAGAATGTTGAGCAACTGGAGAAAGATAGCAATGCTGAGCTCAATTAGTGAGTACTGGTTAAAGAACAGGTTAACTTACAACAGCAAATATGATGATGTTTGAAAACTACCCTTGCTATTATATGCTTTCATTCCTTAATTCTTATTAAAACATGAGTTAGGCTGAGCTTTCAACAGCAAACTCTGGTCTATTACGACTCAGAGACAATTCTGAGTTCGGAATGTGGACCTCTCGGAATGGCATTTAAAGGTGCAGCTCAAGGAGCAAACAGAAAGAAAAAAAACGAGAGCAAAGATAGTCACTTCACCGACCAACCTTTTCTGCTTTGGAAAACAAAAATACTAATTCTGAACCTGGTTTCAAAGGATGAAAAGGGGTTGTGACATTGTTTGAGTTCTTTGAAAAGATGGATGGTGGAGGTGGAAAGAGAGATGAAGAAAGAATGTTTGGTCATTGTTCCTAAAAGAGTTAATAGGAAAAGAAAGAAGAACATAAATAATAGAGAGGAAGGTGGAGAAAAAAAACACAGAGTGAGATATTAAAGAATCATCATTCAACTCCATTGAACCGGGAAGCTAGCCTTGTGCAATTCATTTGAACATAATTCACTTACGTCTAGTTTCGCTGTAAAAAACAAATGTTTCCAACCGCATATTCACCAGAACAGCTAATGTAATGCCATTTAATGAACCACTATGTATAGCTAGTTATATGATTTTAAGGACACAGGGTGTTTGTTGGAGCACCTAAAGGGTTCCAGGTAGTTTTCTCTGTATCCACCTCTATGGTTCTCCATTTGTACAGGAGGACAGGCTGAAAGACAGGTGTTTCACAGCTGCCTGAGGGGTATACTACTAAGCAGGTTTGAGGAGTTAGCGAGGTAACTTTGGTCAACTCGGAGTTAAACTCGCGATAACCGTTTATACAAAAGTGGCTCACCTTTTAGCCAGGTAAATTTCTAAGGCAAGGAATCCTTCAGAACTCACAGCTAACTCCACTTACCCTGCATGAAATGATTGAGCCACGAGTTGCGAACCAATGAAATCAGATTCCCTCCCTCTTGCAAAGATTGCATCATCATCCCCTTCATTTGAGGAAGATGACTGATTACATCTTTTATTAAATCAAATATTTTTCTGTGTAAAAAAAATAGTAATTTTCACATTACTCTTTTAGTAATGGCAGAATGCATTTTAAACTTCACACACAGTAACAGTTTTGTATGACTTAGCAAATAAAATTATTTTATTGATAGGAGAGGGGAAAGGGGGCTTGTGGTTTTGCATTGATAAGCACACCTGAGTCAGCATTAAAGATAAATAATAAAATAAAGACAGCACTAAAAGCCTATTTCCCCACATAGCCTGCGGAATTTTCACAATAACTTTTCTTTCATTTTGATTTCGGCAGAAATTCAAATGTGGCACTGACTCGCTCATGGATCGATTTTTCAGCATTGTCTCAATGAAGAGTTCTGCATTCAACTAGCCATGTGTGACTTGCATGCACAGTTACAAGCTTGCTAGAGCTAGTGGCAGGCGGACGAGCAATATCAAATCACATTTTATTGGTCACATACACATATTTAGCAGATGTTATTGCGGGTGTAGCGAAATGCTTGTATCCACCGTGGTAGTACGGATGAAGCCTGAGCTGTAATGTGAAGCTAACTGAAGCTGGTTAACAACCCGGAGTAGATCTAACTTGCTTCTTAAGATTCCCTTCAGGTGTGTTCTTTTCTTCTCCTGGGGAGGTGCCACTACAGAACGTTGAGATGTAAATATAATGTACAGGGATGCCTGCCAGGCCTGTCTATTCTCCAACTCCAAGACACACATGGTATCTAGTCTATGCATTGCAATACACGTCTATATAAAGATTCTGTAATGTTATACCCTATTGAATCTGCCCCCCTTTTCTCTCAGGCATCCTCATAGCCAGGCTGCAGGTCATTGGATGGGTCCACGATGTTGTCTGCGCCACATAACTGGCACAAGGCAAAAATAGGGCACAGAGCAACACATCACTCTCAGGTCATCACCCCTGAGCGCTGTTCTATTGAAGGGATCAACCTGCTTAACATCTATGAGCTTCTAACCCTAAATAACATCAGTTTAGTGAGTGTCAGTGTGCACTGCTCATGTGGGCTGTGTAATGTTGTGGGTTAGATACTGTAGGTACGGGTTGTTTGACATGGACAGACAGAAGGACACATTCAGAATTACAGAATGCATAGGTGTCATTGAACAATGGTAAAAATACACAGGCGTCATTGGACAATGTTAATTAATAATGTTGGTTAGACATAATACTGGTGCTCACAAGCCTGGGCATCTGACAGTTCCTGTAATCAGCAAAGCAACTGTATATCCCTGTTAGGCAAGACAACAAGTAGACTAAAGCGGAAACAGACACCCAGTGTTACCCATAATGGCGTAAAGTAATCTTGTTGCCCGTGAAAGCGCTGCAGACAGATATAGCCGCCAATACAGGACTATTAAAGGCCCAGTGCACTACTTTTGTGAATAATTTATTTTTTAACCACCCCCAAAAAAAGGATTTCATTTTCTTCAGATTTTTCAAGGGGTTCTACAGTACCCTCAGCACCCCTACTTCCCTGTTCAGTAGTGTACTAAGGAAACAACCCAATCTCTAGGGCATGTCACTACTACCACATTACTCCCTGGTCTTTCATTTAGTAATCAAGCACATTACAACACATCCCACAATTCCCTGCATGTTTTTATGCACAGCCAGCAGGGCTAAAGGTGTGCGTAAAACTGAGATTAAAGAAGATCTATGTTTGGGTGAGTATATTCTATGGTTTACTGGAGTTGCTGCTCTACGGCAGCAGTTTAATGTTTCCGTCTATAATTACAGAAGTTCCCACTAATGGAATTGTCACGAACGTCGTAGTGAGGAGACCAAAGCGCAGCGTGACGTAAATCCATCCTTTTAATGATAGATGGAAACAAACACAAAGTACACTTAAACAAAATATCAAAATGACTGAGTGCAAACACGCAACATCACATAGACAATAACCCACGAAATACCCAAAGAAGATGGCTGCCTAAATATGGTTCCCAATCAGAGACAACGATAAACAGCTGCCTCTAATTGAGAACCAATCTAGGCAACCATAGACATACATAAACACCTAGATGGTAAATAACCCCATAAACCTACAAAAACCCTAGACAGTAAAAAAACACATACATCACCCATGTCACACCCTGACCTAACCAAAACAATAAAGAAAGCAAAGAATACTAAGGTCAGGGCGTGACAGGAATAGAAAAGGGGTGTGACTTTGTGGAACCTTGTCACAACATTGATAGGCAATTGATTGATTTATGTAGTTGGGGTTCAATGGATTCTTTTAATTATGTATGTTTCTTTGTTGTTTGTTGTTGTTAACCCTCAAGCTACCAACATAATACACATACATTGATTACCAACGGGGGTCATTTTTACCCCAATAAGAAACTATTGGAAGAAGCAACAATCATGGCAAAATATCCTTAAACATGATTAATTTTAAGTAAATAAAAAAATGACCAAGACACTGTTATTTCATCAAAATTACAGTTAATTTGCATATTCTTTCAAACGAAAATATGCAGGAAAATAATTCAAGGTTATTTTGCATTTTGTACAGGATCATCAGAATCTCTGGACCCAGTTATAACCATAGGTGAATACATAAGGTGCTCCATCTCTGCAGGTGATCTGTCTATCTGGTCAAAATCATTAATACAGGGCCCCTCCACCGTCTGATGATATGTACTGTACAACTTGATATTGTGACTCCAGAGAAACCTGTTTTCAAATTATGACTTTTTTTTAGATTTTCCCTAGAAAAACTACTTTTTTGAGAATACACACCAATACAGCCCTCTTTATAGATTCAGAGCCTATCTGAGCCAAAGTAATTTTGAACACAGTCCCCTCCCACATTTCACAGTTGGATTCAGGAGGCGGGATTATTAAGGGGTTAGGGTGACATCACCTTAACTCTCATTTTAATACACCAATGATAACATGACATTCTTTTACCTAATTTAAATAAGTACCGCCATGTAAAGAACATCGGAGAAGGTGTGTTTGTGGAGGGGTGTGGTTTCGATACTGTTACTTTCACTGTCATTTTCCTGTTTTTCATTTTTTATTTACTTATTTTTATTATCTTATCTATCTATTTACCTAATACCTATTTTTTACTAACAAATTGCGCTGTTGGTTAGGGCTTCTTAATAACTTCTTTGGGATAGGGGGCAGTATTTTCACGTCCGGATGAAAAGCGTGCCCAAGGTAAACTGCCTGTCACTCAGGCCCAGAAGCTAGGATATGCATATAATTGATAGATTTAGATAGAAACCACTCTAAAGTTTCTAAAAATGTTAAACTGCTCAGCCCCCTGTACTCCTTGTTCACCCACGACTGCGTGGCCATGCACGCCTCCAACTCAATCATCAAGTTTGCAGACGACACAACAATGGTAGACTTGATTACCGACAACAACTAGACAGCCTACAGGGAGGAGGTGAGGGCCCTCGGAGTGTGGTGTCAGGAAAATAACCTCTCACTCAATGTCAGCAAACAAAGAGATGATCGTGGACTTCAGGAAACAGCACCCCCCTATCCACATCGACGGGACAGCTGTGGAGAAGGTGGAAAGTTTTAAGTTCCTCTGTGTACATATCACTGACAAACTGAAATTGTCCACACACACAGACAGTGTGGTGAAGAAGGCGCAACAGCACTTCTTTAACCTCAGGGGGCTGATAAAATGTGGCTTGTCACCGAAAACCCCCACTAACTTTTACAGGTGCATAATTGACAGAATCCTGTCAGGCTGTATCACTGCCTGGTACGGCAACTGCACCGCATGCAACCGGCAAGGGTCTCCAGAGGGTGGTGCGGTCTGCACAATGCAACACCAGGGGCAGACTACCTGCCCTCCAGGACACCTACAACACCCGATGCCACAGGAATGCAAAAAAGATCATCAAGGACAATAACCACTCGAGCCACTGCCTGTTCAACCTGCTTCCATCCAGAAGGCGAGGTCAGTACAGGGGCATCAAAGCTGGGACAGAGAGATTGAAAAATAGCTTCTATCTCAAGGCCATCAGATTGTTAATTAACCTCTTGGAACTCCCCATCCCGGATCCGGGATCGTGACTAAAGCCTCAGGCTCATTAGCATAACGCAACGTTAACGATTTCTGAAAATAATGCGTCTGCTCTCAAGCTTAGCCTTTTCTTAACAACACTGTCATCTCAGATTTTCAAAATATGCTTTTGAACCATAGAAATTGACTAATTTGTGTAAGAGTATGCAAAGCTAGCATAGCATTTTGAGTAGCATTTAGCACGCAACATTTTCACAAAAACCAGATAACCAAATAAATAAAATCATTTACCTTTGAAGAGCTTCTGATGTTTTCAATGAGGAGACTCTCAGTTACATACCAAATGCGCAGTTTTTCCTGAAAGCGTCTGTGTGTAGGAGAAATCGTTCCGTTTTCTACATTGCATCTGGCTACCGAAACGAACCGAAAATTCAGTCACCTACAAAGTAAAACTTTTTCCGAATTAACTACATAATATCGACCGAAACATGGCAAACGTTGTTTGTAATCAATCCTCAAGGTGTTTTTTCACATATCTCTTCATTGATATATCGTTCGTGGAAGCTTGCTTTCCTCTCTGAATCGCATGGAAAAATACTGGCAGCTGACTTTTTGCGCACCAATTTCGGCGCAGGACACCGGGCGGACACCTGGTAAATGTGGTCTCTTATGGTCAATCTTCCAATGATCTGCCTACAAATACGTCACAATGCTGCAGACACCTTGGGGAAACGACAGAAAGGGTTGACTCACTCCTCTTGCATTCACAGCCATATAAGGAGACAATGGAAAACAGAGCCTCAAAAATCCTGCTCATTTCCTGGATGCCGTCTCATCTTGGTTTTGCCTGAAGCTCACGTTCTAGGGCACGCACAGAAAATCTCAGAACTATCTTGGTAGTTCTGGACACGTCAGAGTGTTTTCTTTCGAAAGCTACCAATTATATGCATAGTCGAGCATCTTTTTGTGACAAAATATTGCGCTTAAAACGGGCACGTTTTTTTTATCCAATAATGAAATATCGCCCCCATAGATGTAAGAGGTTAAAGAGTCACCAATAGCACAGAGAGGCAGATGCCTACCTACAGACTTGATATCATTGGACACTTGAATAAATGGAACACTAGTCACTTTAATAATGCAACTTTAAAAATGTTTCCATATCTCGCATTACTCATCTCATATGTACAATTGAGGTTGGAGGTTTACAAAACTAGGTTTAATGACTCCAACCTAAGTGTTTCAACCACTCCACAAATGTCTTGTTAACACACCATAGTTTTGGCAAGTTGGTTAGGACATCTACTTTGTGCATGACACAAGTAATATTTCCAAAAATTGTTTACAGACAGATTATTTCACTTATAATTCTTTGTATCACAAGTCTAGTGGGTCATAAGTTTACATACACTAAATTGACTGTGGCTTTAAACAGCTTGGAGAATTCCAGAAAATAATGTCATGGCTTTAGAAGCTTCTGATAGGCTAATTTACATAATTTGGGTCAATTGGAGGTGTACCTGTGGATGGGAAAATCAAAAGAAATCAGCTAAGGCCTCAGAAAAAAATTGTAGACCTCCACAAGTCTGGTTCATTCTTGGGAGCAATTTCCAAACGCCTGAAGGTACCACGTTCATCTGTACAAACAATAGTACGCAAGTACAAACACTATGGGACTACACAGCTGTCATACCGCTCAGGAAGGAGACATGTTCTGTCTCCTAGAGATTAACGTACTTCGGTGCGAAAAGTGCAAATCAATCCCAGAACAACAGCAAAGGACCTTGTGAAGATGCTGGATGAAACAGGTACAAAAGTATCTTTATCCACAGTAAAACGAGTCCTATATCGACATAACCTGAAAGGCTGCTCAGCAAAGAAGAAGCCACTGCTCCAAAACCGCCATTAAAAAGCCAGACTACGGTTTGCAACTGCACATGGGACAAAGATCATACTTTTTGGAGAAATGTCCTCTGGTCTGATGAAACTAAAATAGAACTGTTTGGCCATAATGCCTATCGTTATGTTCGGAGGAAAAGGGGATGCTTGCAAGCTGAAGAACACCACCCCCATGCTTCACGGTTGGGGTGGCAGCATCATGATGTATGGGTGCATTGCTGCAGGAAAGATTGGATGCACTTCACAAAATAGATGGTATAATGAGGTAGGAAAAGTATGTGGATATATTGAAGCAACATTGCAAGACATCAGTCAGGAAGTTAAAGCTTGGTCGCAAATGGGTCTTCCAAATAGACAATGACCCCAAGCATACTTCAAAAGTTGTGGCAAAATGGCTTAAGGACAACAAAGTTAAGGTATTGGAGTGGCCATCACAAAGCCCTGAACTCAATCTTATAGAACATTTGTGGGCAGACTCCATTACACCAGCTCTGTCAGGATGAATGGGCCAAAATTAACCCAACTTATTGTGGGAAGCTTGTGGAAGGCTACCCGAAACAATTTATAGGCAATGCTCCCAAATACTAATTGAGTGTATGTATACTTCTAACCCACAGGGAATGTGATGAAAGAAATAAAAACTGAAATAAATCATTCTCTCTACTATTATTCTGACATTTCACATATTTAACATAAAGTGGTGATCCTAACTGACCTAAGACAGGGAATTGTTACTAGGATTAAATGTCAGGAATTGTGAAAAACTGAGTTGAAATGTACTTGGCTAAGGTGTATGTAAACTTCCGACTTCAACTGTATATAAGGTATACTGTATCCTTCACTATCTATTCTTTACTATTTATTGCATCTTAGCCGATCTGTCACTGCCCATCCATATATTTTATACTTATATATTCTTATCCCATCCCTTTACTAGATGGAGTGTATTACGTAGGTTTTGTTGTGGAATTTGTTAGATATTACCTGTTAGATTCTGCTGCACTGACGGTTCTCGAAGCATATGCATTATGCTATACTCGCAATAACATCTGCTAACCATGTGTACATGACCAATACAATTTGATTTGAACTGATTGAACTTGGCTTTCTGGCTTTTATTTCTGTATCTGCAGCTGGTTCTAACATAGAGAACCAGGAGAGTGAGTCCCTCGTGCCCAGAGACAGAGCACAAGCTCTGGCCTCGGAAAGAGTAGTGAGAGGAGTCTGGCCACATGAAGCAGGGAGGGCTGAATACTAGCTTTGTCAGGGGCCTTTGCCCCTAACATCCTGGGGCAGTGGACTGAATTAATTTGACTGTTTCTGAGAAATAAAGCATCAAATAAAGCATTAAAGCTGCTTACAACAAACCCCTCAGAATGTCATAGAAAGATTCATCGAGAAAATAAGGGAGAGAGGGAGAGGAGAAAGGGGGGATGTGAAATGATCAATAGAGGATCATTGTGCTAGGTTCAGGTTAAGGAGATAATTGTGAAGTGTACGTGTGTGTGTGTGTGTGTGTGTGTGTGTGTGTGTGTGTGTGTGTGTGTGTGTGTGTGTGTGTGTGTGTGTGTGTGTGTGTGTGTGTGTGTGTGTGTGTGTGTGTGTGTGTGTGTGTGTGTGTGTGTGTGTGTGTGTGTGTGTGTGTGTGTGTGTGTGTGTGTGAGCGCATGTTTGTGAGTAGTGACTGTAAGTACGTCACTCATTGAATGCTTAATCCAATATTACAGCTAATAACCCTGCTGGCTCCTCCGGGCCCTTACCAATCCCCAGTCCCTCTGCTCCTCATCACTCCTTCCCTTACCAACTGCCTCTCCTGTGAGGGGAATCAGCTAGGCCTAATTGCCTTCCCTCTCACTCTGCTCCAGCCCTGGAGAGCTCCTCTCCTCGGTCACTGTGGCCTCCACAGGCGGCATGGCCCATAATGGGCCTGAGTAATGTGCTTCTCCAGAAGAATATGAACAGCTGCCATACTTACAAAGTTAGAACACATATACACACACTTGGCATCACAGAATGAGTCTGATGAAAATGTGAGCATCCCCTCCCCTCCTCGGTCACGCTCTGCCCAGGCTGCAGGACACTTGTCAGTCAGCATGTTGCTAATACACTTGTATACACACGCACAGACACACACACACAGCATGTTGCTAATACACTTGTATGCAAACGCAGAGACACACACACACATCATGTTGCTAATACACTTGTATACACACGCACAGACACACACACACAGCAGGTTGCCTGACACATACTCAACATGCTGCTTGTACACACACACTCTCTCCACTTTCCTGTCAGGTTGCCAAGAAAAACAATGCCAAAAGGTGATTACAATATTTCAGCTGAGGGAGGAGAAGTGACACAGTAGGTGTAACACATAAAGCCAGCCTTTTGTTGTTATTAGTGTCAATATTTAATTCTGACTCTATTAAGGAGGTGCGGCATGGACCATATTAAAGGGGTGCAGCAGGATCTAACATGGGAGTGTGTTCAAGTGTTTAATGATGAAGATGTCGGTGTTAGGATGGACACAAAGCTATTCAAATAGAAGGACTACACCTGAGCACTTGTGAGGGAAAATGAGGCAGAGAACTGAAAGAAAAAGACCTAGAGATAGAGACAGGAAGAGATAGAGAGGGAAATATACAGAAATATATACAAATACAGAGGGACAGAGAAGAAAGACAGAGAAGAAAGATGACTACCTGTAGGCGACAGCTCCTCTGTGTGTTAAAGCTCCTGTGGAGTTTGGGTCCCTGCCCTTGCATTCTACCTCTGCGTTTGGAGGAGTGGTGCCCCATCCATCAACATCACTCTGGGACAAAAGAGCTAAAGCTGCCAAGTGACAACTCACCCACAGCTTAGATGATAATTGTTGAAATGATTACTACTGTGTCGCAGTCCCGGAGTACCATGGAGAATACACTAAGCGCAGATTCATGACTGTCATGCTTGCAACATTACTTCAAAGAAAACTGCTTTTAATCTCAAATAAATTTCTTTGTGTGCTCCTAAATTGTTCTACTTATGTGCACACGTGCTCTTTGTGAAAAAAGGTCAGCGTAGAGCCCTGTGGGGTTAGGATTAGGGGTAAACCTCGTGTGTAAACATTTGCATAAAACTGATAGATGCCTTTTTTGGGCATGGACCCATGTACACACATACGTAAACTGTGTGTGTTTGGCTACAGGGAGACAGGAAGTGGTTGTGGCTGGCATGCAAAGACTCATCAGGATCACTAACCACCACAAGGGATTGGGGTAACACTGCAGCGCACAGTGGACATTGGCTGGTGATATCCAATAAACTTATACATGATTGGTCAACAAAGTTACTTGAATAACAAATTTGACAGACAGGGAGTGGCTGGCGTGCCAAAACTCATGACTACTACGCTACTAAGTAACCAGCACAGGATCGTACAGAACTAACCTGTATCGTCTGGGATGCTACATGACCTTGTAAAGGAGTATCCTCCATTCCAAATCTAACCCTAATCCTAGCCCTAACCCTAACCCTAATCCTAGCCCTAACCCTAACCCTAACCCTAACCCTAACCCTAATCCTAGCCCTAACCCTAACCCTAACCCTAACCCTAATCCTAGCCCTAACCCTAACCCTAATCCTAGCCCTAACCCTAACCCTAACCCTAACCCTAATCCTAGCCCTAACCCTAACCCTAACCCTACAGAACTAACCTGTATCGTCTGGGATGCTACATGACCTTGTAAAGGAGTATCCTCCATTCCAAATCTAACCCTAATCCTAGCCCTAACCCTAACCCTAATCCTAGCCCTAACCCTAACCCTAACCCTAACCCTAATCCTAGCCCTAACCCTAACCCTAATCCTAGCCCTAACCCTAACCCTAATCCTAGCCCTAACCCTAACCCTAATCCTAGCCCTAACCCTAACCCTAACCCTAACCCTAATCCTAGCCCTAACCCTAACCCTAACCCTAACCCTAACCCTAACCCTAACCCTAATCCTAACCCTAACCCTAACCCTAACCCTAACCCTAACCCTAACCCTAACCCTAACCCTAGGTTCTTCTTGCATCTGAAATCTATCACATTATATCATTAATAACAGATGGTAGAAGTCAAGGACTGACAGGATCGACAACCCATTTAGAGGGAGAAGTTATTGTAGTTTATTTGCATCATGTACAACTTTGTGATAGTACAAGACAAATATACAGTACCCACATTAACAACTTTAGTCATTAAAATAATTTCAGCACTGAAACATGTTTTAATACCAAAAGGTATTGTATGAAATATATTGTAATCTTCAAAAATTCCAATGTGAAATGAAATTGGTCAATATCTTGATAAATGCTTCAGCCTGTGGAGTGATCAGAAAGGGTTGTTTCATGTGATTTGAGATTGACAGGATGTATATAATCAGTCATGATCAGAATAATGCAAATTAACTTTTTATCGGAAGGATTTTTGTTAGTTTTGAAAGGCATCATCCATACTACTTGTGCCAAAATCCAAATAAAATAAAAGTTATCTTGCAAATTCAGTAGGTTATTGTGTGAAATAGACTTTAAGAAGTGCAGTCTTTATTTATTTTCGATAAAATCATTTGATAAAGTCAAACGAAAGTTTTACTGTGCGTGAACTTCCAAATGCATCCTGTCATTACTAAATGGGTAATGTGATAGGTATTTTAATATGACTGTTTTTATCCAAAGAATAAATATATTTGATGAATAAAATGTTTGCGAGAGGGAGGGCAATCTGATTCCATTGGTCCTCAACTCGCGGCTCAGTACTATCAATCAGAGCAAGTGCAGTTAGACGTCAGTGAGACTGCCCCAGAGCAGGTCAGTTCTGAAGGATTCGTTGCCATAGAAATTTACCTGGCAAAAAGGTGAGCCACTTTCGTATGACCGGTTATCCAGAGTTGAACTCAGAGTTCACCAAAGTTAGCTTGCTAACTCCTCAAACCTGCTTCATAGTAAGGGGCTCAGGTCAACTCCATTCAATTACAATCTTTGCGCAAACAACACTGTGTGATTAGGTTGAGTGTGTGTGTGTGTTGAGAAGGGCTAGGTAAGTAGGTCAATCCAATATCAGGCGACCCAAAAAGTGTGTGTGTGTATGTGTGTGTGTCTCAGAAAGACCATCTGGTTGAAACCTAAGGTAAGATGGTTTTCTCTCAGCAGTACATACTGTAACCAGCAACACTGACCCCAGGGAAAATTACTAAGATTTGGATCTGGGGAAAGGAGATTGTCCAAAGGTGCAAACACACACACACACACACACACACACACACACACACACACACACACACACACACACACACTTAGATAAACGTCTGTTGTTTTTGTAACGATAGATCCATTGAAACAGAAGCTCATGTCTTGCTTTACCATGGGTTACACAACCACAACAAGAATGATCATTTTTATCAACTGTTCAGTCAAAGTAAAACATTTCACGTTCTAGATGGAAATAATCAATTGGGCAACATTTTACCAGGTAAAAATTATGGTGAAAGCCTGCCTCCTTATCCTTCAATGGAGATGTTTCAGTATACTGTGCATTCAGAAAGTATTCAGACGCATTGACTTTTTCCACAGTTTGTTACATTACAGCCTTATTCTAAAATGGATTAAATAGTTTGTTTCCCTCAATCTACACACAATACACCATAATGACCAAGCAAACACAGGTTTTTAGAAATGTGTTAAAAAAACGGAAATATCACATTTACATAAGTATTCAGACCCTTTACTCAGTATTTTGTTGAAGCACCTTTGGCAGGGATTACAGACTAGAGTCTTTTTGGGTATGATGCTACAAGCTTGGCACACCTGTATTTGGGGAGATTCACCTATTCTTCTCTGCAGATTCACTGAAGCTCTGTCAGGTTGGATTGGGACCGTCTCTGCACAGCTATTTTCAGGTCTCTCCAGAGATGTTCGATCGGGTTCAAGTTGGGGCTCTGGCTGGGCCACTCAAGGACATTCAGAGACTTGTCCCAAAGCCACTGCTTTGTTGTCTTGGCTGTGTGCTAAGGGTCATTGTCCTGTTGGAAGGTGAACCTTCGCCCCAGTCTGAGGTCCTGAGTGCTCTGAGCAGGTTTTCATCAAGGATCTCTATGTACTTTGCGCCATTCATCTTGCCCTCAATCCTGACTAGTCTCCCAGTCCCTGCCGCTGAAAAACATCCCCACAACATGATGCTGCTGCTACCACCATGCTTCACCTTAGGGTTGATGCCAGGTTTCCTTCAGATGTGACGCTTGACATTCAGGCCAAAGAGTTCAATCTTGGTTTCATCAGACCAGAGAATCTTGTTTCTCATGGTCTGAGAGTCCTTTAGGTGCCTTTTGGCAACTCCAAGCGGGCTGCCATGTGCCTTTTACTGAGGAGTAGCTTCCATCTGGCCATTCTACAATAAAGGCCTGACTAAGGCCCTTTTTGGTACCCTTCCACAGATCTGTGCCTTGACACAGTCCTGACTCGGAGCTCTACAGACAATTCTTCAAATTCATGGCTTGGTTTTTGCTCTGACATGCACTGTCAACTGTGGGACCTTATATAGACTTTGTGTGAGCCTTTCCAAATCAATTCCAATCAATTTAATTTTCCTCAGGTGGACTCCAATGAAATAATTATGTAAATAAGATAATACATTTGCAAATATTTCTAAAAACCTATTTTCGCTTGTCATTATGGGGTATTGTCTGTAGATTGATGAGGATTTCTTTTAAATACATTTTTTAATACGCCCGCACATTTTTTAATATGCCCTCAAAGCTCATCACTAAGCTAAGGACCCTGGGACGAAACACCTCCCTCTGAAACTGGATCCTTGACTTCCTGACGGGCCGCCCCCAGGTGGTAAGGGTAGGTAACAACACATCCGCCACTCTGATCCTCAACACGGTGGCACCTCAGATGTGCGTGCTCAGTCCCCTCAGATGTGCGTGCAGAGTCCCCTCCTGTACTTCCTGTTCACTCATGACTGCATGGCCAGGCACAACTCCAACACCATCATTAAGTTTGCTGATGATACAACAGTGGTAGGCCTGATCACCAACAACAACGAGACAGCCTATAAGGAGGAGGTCAGAGACCTGACCGTGTGGTTTAAGGACAACAACCTCTCCCTGAACGTGATCAAGACAAAGGAGTTGATTGCGGACTACAGGAAAAAGAGGACCGAGCACGCCCCCATTCTCATCGACGGGGCTGTGGTGGAGCAGGTTGAGAGCTTCAAGTTCCTTGGTATCCACATCAACAACAAACTAACATGGTCCAAGCACACCAAGGCAGTCATGAAGAGAGCACGACAAAACCTATTCCCCCTCAGGAGATCCTCAAAAGATTTTACAGCTGAACCATCGAGAGCATCCTGACGGCTTGCATCACTGCCTGGTATGGCAACTGCTTGGCCTCCGACTGCAAGGCACTACAGAGGGTAGTGCACACGGCCCAGTACATCACCGGGTCCAAGTTTCCTGCCATCCAGGACCTCTATACCAGGCGGTGTCAGAGGAAGGCCTTAAAAATCGTCAAAGACTCCAGCCACCCTAGTCATAGGTACGGCAAGCGGTACCGGAGTATCAAGTCTAGGTGCAAGAGGCTTCTAAACAGCTTCTACCCCAAAACTATAAGACTTCTGAACAGCTAATCAAATGGTTACCTAGACTATTTGCACCCCCCCACGCTGCTACTACTCTCTGTTATTATCTATGCATAGCCACTTTAACAACCCTACCTGCATGTACATAATTATCTCAATTACCTCGACACCGGTGCCCCCGCACATTGACACATTGACTATAGTTCCCCCTGTATTTAGCCCTGCATTTGTTATTCACTGCTGCTCTTTAATTATTTGTTTTTCTTCTCTTAATTTTATTTTATTTTAAAAATGTTATAGGTATTTTCTTAAAACTCCATCGTTGGTTAAGGGCTTGTAAGTAAGCATTTCACTGTAAGGTCTACTACACCTGTTGTATCCGGCGCATGTGACAAATCACATTTGATTTGATTTGATTTAATAAGGCCGCAACGTAACAAAATGTGGAAAAAGTCAAGGGGTCTGAATACTTTCCGAATGCACTGGAAGTGCCTAAATAATCTTTTATGTACTGTACTTAGATTTTTGTTTATACATACATGTGTATAAACATGTAGGATCTTAATTTGAGCCAGTTTACTACAGAAGGAAAATAATCCTGCAACAACAGGAAATGTGAATTATTGTGTGGATTATAATTAATGCACATTTTTGTAGAGGTTGATACTTTTTTCGAAATGTAAAATCAAGTCTGAAATTTCAAAGTGGAAATGACAAAGTTCAGAAGCCTTTTAAAACATCAAATACACTACAAGTTATGTTTCCTGCATTGCAGAAAAGTTCTCATTCAACAGGGTGATCTAATACACCTTTAGATGACAATGTATAATAACTGATACCAATAATGTATAGATGTTGTAATGCATTATAGATGACTCCAAATCAAGTACTGTACCATGTTGGTCTATGACTGCTTTTAGTGTCATAAAACTCTATTTGAGTGGTCCACACTGTGGTAATTAAAATCTCTCATACATTTTTTTGAACCCTAACTAACACGTGAGGTCGCCCAATATTAGATTGACCTAGTTATTGACCTACTTACCTACCCTTATACAACACACATACACAGACCCCTTGACTTTTCCCACATTTTGTTACACGCTTACATAACACAAAATGATTGTCCTCTTTAAAATGATCAAACACCAGAAAGGACTTCCTTTCACATAACTTTCACAGGACTTTATTTCCTTTCACATAAGCACTTAATATCGTTAACGCCCTCAGAAGGCAGACTGAGAGGATAAAAGGAATGAAAAATGGTAGAAGTGTAACGAAACAGTCTGGCAGCCTCTATTCCTACCATACATTTTCTAGTTCACTGACTCATTTAATCAAGGATAGTACATTTGTATTTGTTTTGTTTAATCTGAAATTCACCTGTGATTATCAGAAATGACAACTGAGAGAAAGACTATGTCCCAATGGGCACCCTATTCACGACCCTCCCACTCTGTCTGCCGTATTCTGTCTTTGTTCTTGTTTCCTTATTAGGATGCCAGTGGGCAGAGTTGGGGAGGGTCGTCAGCTACATGGGAAACACCTGGGCCAGGTGTGTCCCAGGATAAATAGACCTCTTCCACATTCATGGAGGAGACTCTCTCCATGCAGACACCTTTGTAGATTGTGTTGTGGTTCTTGGTGGCCTTTTGTTTGTTTGCATTGGCACCTTTCAACACCATGCATTATCACATTCATACATGCAAAACTCTCACTTACACTACTGATTACTGATTACACACACCATTGTATATTTTCCTTAGTTGCTTTAGTTAATAAATATATATTTTGTTACTCCTTATCTCCACGTTGTCTCCCTTTGTTACAGGCTTTGAGCCGGTTCGTGACAATACTTCCGGCCCGTCCTTGGACACTGTGCTATCTAACCTCCAAACAAGCTTCAATGCCATACAACTCTCCTTCCGTGGCCTCCAACTGCTCTTAAACGCTAGTAAAACCAAATCATTTACATTACATTTACATTTAAGTCATTTAGCAGACGCTCTTATCCAGAGCGACTTACAAATTGGTGAATTCACCTTCTGACATCCAGTGGAACAGCCACTTTACAATAGTGCATCTAAATCATTAAGGGGGGTGGTGAGAAGGATTACTTATCCTATCCTAGGTATTCCTTGAAGAGGTGGGGTTTCAGGTGTCTCCGGAAGGTGGTGATTGACTCCGCTGTCCTGGCGTCGTGAGGGAGTTTGTTCCACCATTGGGGGGCCAGAGCAGCGAACAGTTTTGACTGGGCTGAGCGGGAACTGTACTTCCTCAATGGTAGGGAGGCGAGCAGGCCAGAGGTGGATGAACGCAGTGCCCTTGCTTGGGTGTAGGGCCTGATCAGAGCCTGGAGGTACTGCGGTGCCGTTCCCCTCACAGCTCCGTAGGCAAGCACCATGGTCTTGTAGCGGATGCGAGCTTCAACTGGAAGCCAGTGGAGAGAGCGGAGGAGCGGGGTGACGTGAGAGAACTTGGGAAGGTTGAACACCAGATGGGCTGCGGCGTTCTGGATGAGTTGTAGGGGTTTAATGGCACAGGCAGGGAGCCCAGCCAACAGCGAGTTGCAGTAATCCAGACGGGAGATGACAAGTGCCTGGATTAGGACCTGCGCCGCTTCCTGTGTGAGGCAGGGTCGTACTCTGCGGATGTTGTAGAGCATGAACCTACAGGAACGGGCCACCGCCATGATGTTGGTTGAGAACGACAGGGTGTTGTCCAGGATCACGCCAAGGTTCTCTTGTATGCTTTTCAACCGTTCGCTGCCTGCACCTGCACGCCTGACTAGTATCACCACCCTGGATGGTTCCAACCTTGAATATGTGGACATCTATAAGTACCTAGGTGTCTGGCGAGACTGTAAACTCTCCTTCCAGACTCATATCAAACATCTCCAATCGAAAATCAAATACAGAATCGGCTTTCTATTCCGCAACAAAGCCTCCTTCACTCATGCCGCCAAACTTACCCTAGTAAAACTGACTATCCTACCGATCCTCGACTTCGGCGACGTCATCTACAAAATAGCTTCCAACGCTCTACTCAGCAAACTGGATGCAGTTTATCACAGTGCCATCCGTTTTGTCACTAAAGCACCTTATACCACCCACCACTGTGACTTGTATGCTCTAGTCGGCTGGCCCTCGCTACATATTCGTCGCCAGACCCACTGGTTCCAGGTCATCTACAAGTCCATGCTAGGTAAAGCCCCTTCTTATCTCAGTTCACTGGTCACGATGGCAACACCCACCCGTAGCACGCGCTCCAGCAGGTGTATCTCACTGATCATCCCTAAAGCCAACACCTCATTTGGTCGCCTTTCGTTCCAGTTTTCTGCTGCCTGTGACTGGAACGAATTGCAGAAATCGCTGAAGTGGGAGACTTTTATCTCCCTCACCAACTTCAAACATCTGATATCTGAGCAGCTAACCGATCGCTGCAGCTGTACATAGTCTTATCGGTAAATAGCCCACCCAATTTTACCTACCTCATCTCCATACTGTTTTTATTTATTTACTTTTCTGCTCTTTTGCACATCAATATCTCTACCTGTACATGACCATCTGATCATTTATCACTCCAGTGTTAATCTGCAAAATTGTAATTATTTGCCTACCTCCTCATGCCTTTTGCACACAATGTATATAGACCCTTTTTTTTCTTCTGTGTTATTGACTTGTTTATTGTTTACTCAATGTGTAACTCTGTGTTGTCTGTTCACACTGCTATGCTTTATCTTGGCCAGGTCGCAGTTGCAAATGAGAACTTGTTCTCAACTAGCCTACCTGGTTAAATAAAGGTGAAATAAAAAAAATAAAATCACTCATTCATATATCTTTATGTACATATTCTTCATCCCCTTACACTTGTGTGTATAAGACAGTAGTTTTGGAATTGTTAGTTAGATTACTTGTTGATTTTTACTGCATTGTCGGAACTAGAAGCACAAGCATTTCGCTACACTCGCATTAACATCTGCTAACCATGTGTATTTGACAAATAAAAATCAGATTTGACCCATTAGCCTCAGGTGAGAGCACAGAGATTGTTAAAGGAACAAAATTGTATCTGTCTCATTATGCCGTCTCCATTTTTCATTTTCTTATTCTACTACTTCTATGAGTTGGTAAACAACCTGAAAGGGTGCAGTGTGTTGTTTGAACAGGTAAAAAAATTATGGAATGTCTGCACGCGAGTATAATTCATTGGCTGATCCCTCCTGATGACCTAGATGGAAGTACGTGATCCTTCCTTAACCCATAGGATGTCCCACTCAGTTGACTACTTCAAAATGGTGAACGTCCTCAATGGTGCTGCCCTTGCTTAAACAAGCTTTGGGGCACTAGAGTCCTCTAAGGGTGAGAGTTAGATCACCTAGCTGATTGGCTGCTTCACCTTTGACTGGGAAAGTTCAAGAGGGGTCAAGTGCCTTGTTGCAAACAGGATGCCTGTATTGACACTGGAAGTCTATGGGTATCTGCTAGCATAGAAAAGCATGCTAGCAGATACCAATAGACTTCCAGTCATTGAGCTAACGCAAGTTAGCATTGGCTCGCGAAATTTTTTATAGGGAATTGTCAGAGGCGGTCTCATATTGTTACATCACCAACATTTTGAGAATAAAGGTGCTAACATGGTGTCCATTCTAAAACCTGGCCAAACTCTTAATATACTGCATGGCTCTGCTTCTCCCTGCTCATAACCTAACAACACATGGCGCTGGAATAGAACTGAATGAAACAAATCAGAAACAGTTAACTCCTATATGGTTCCTGATACAGTTACTGTACTTCCCGAATAATCTTGTTAGTGATGAAAACAGATTAAATATTTGCATCATCTCAACCATCTTGTTGCCTGAGTTCTTCCTTCCCTGTGGTTGATGTCCCAATACAAATCAAATCAAATTTTATTGGTCACATACACATATTTAGCAGATGTTATTGCGGGTGTAGTGAAATGCTTGCATTCCTAGCTCCAACAGTGCAGTAGTATTTAAAAACAATTCACAACAATACACACAAATCTAAAAGTAAAATAATGTAATTCAGAAATGTATTAATATTAGATTGAGCAATGTCAGAGTGGCTTTGACTAAAATATAGTAGAATAGAATACAGTATATACATACGAGATGAGTAAAGCAGTAGGTAAACATTATTTAAACATTATGAAACAAACTAGTGTTCCATTATTAAAGTGGCCAGTGATTCCAAGTCTATGTATATAGGGCAGCACCCTAACCGACTTGCCAAAACTATAGTTTGTTAAAATGAACAAGAAATTTGTGGAGTGGTTGAAAAACAAGTTTTAATGACTCCAACCTACGTGTATGTAAACTTCCGACTTCAACTTTATGTCCGTAAACACACCAGCCGTCTGGTCTGCGCATGCTTTGAGGACGTGGCTAGGGAAGCCATCTGGGTCAGCGAAGGTTAACATGTTTAAATCTTTAACTCACGTCAGCCACGGAGAAGGGGGCAAAGACTCAAAACAGGCAAAGAAGGTGTTTAGTTTGTCTGGAAGTGTAACATCGGCGTCCGTGACGTGGCTGGATTTCTTTGTGTAGTCTGTGGTTTCCTGTAGACCCTGCCACATACGTCTCGTGTCTAAAACATTGAATTGCGACTCTACCCTGTAATAGCATTTTGCTTGCCTTGCGGAGGGAATAGCTACATTGTTTATATTCAGACATATTCCCAGACCTCTTTCCATGGTCAAATGCGGTGGATCGTGCTTTAAATTCTGCGCGAATGCCACCATCCATCCACGGTTTCTGGTTAGGGTAGGTTCACTATGAAACAGTCAGAAAGACTCACCCTCTGAGAAAGTTCTAAAAAGAAAAGCTGACTTAGCTAACGTGGCCTGCCTGCTCAGTGTGCTTGCTAGCTACTACTATCTAGCTTTATTGACAAACACAGAGATGGAACATAGCTAGCTATCTAGCTAGTGATTTTGAGCACTGTTAAACAGCGTATAGCAGCTTGTGCTTTACTTACGATAGTTTGACAGCTTGTTGATGGAGTTGTAGACACGTTCTCAGAAATCAGTCCTGAGCGCAGTCTGCAGCAGCTGACTAGACGATGCTGTCTGCAGTGCACTGACTTGTTTTCATGTATGTTTTGTAACATGAGAAATACTGCACTCAACACCTTATTTAGAGGTCAAATTGTGTGACTAAGACTTCCTCTGCAAAAAATCCTAAATTAATTACAGATTTCTTGAATTATCTTAGATATTGACAATTTTTTTAAAGAAGTGATAGTGTCTATGTTGTGCTATCGTGACAAGAGGGACAAACAGTAACTGACATGGTACGATAAAGCGAACATAACACACCCACATGGAACCACAACCGCAAGACACAAATCTTGTTTTTCTTGATGAGCAGCAGAAAAACACATGCGGAATTGGTGCATTCAGACCCCCTTTAAAGGTGGAATCCTTTGCGGTGGAACTACCTTGTAATATTACAACAGGAAAGACATTACTTCACACCACTTTATTCCTGCGGACATCAATGCACATCATAGCAGGCGTGAAAGACAAGCAAAGGATATACTTATTACTTTGCTGGATGCTCATTTCCTCTAAACAAAAATGATAACAAATGTGTCTCGGGCGGCAAGTGAATTGAATGTTCATTGTTCATTTCTCTACCATAAGCCGCCTTCTACGTTGTTTTAGAGAAGTTGGCAATACGTCCAACTGGCCTCAAAACCACAGACCACATGTATGGTGTCATGTAGGCAAGCAATTTGCTGATGTCAACTTTGTGAACAGAGTGAGTAACGATGGCGGTGGGGTTATGGTAAGGGAAGGCATAACCGATGGACAATGAACACAATAGCATTTTATCGATGGCAATTTGAATGCACAAAAATACAGTGATGAGGTACTGAGGCCTATTGTGAGGCCCATTTATTTTTACGGTATCCGTGACCAACACATGCATATCTGTATTCCCAGTCATGTGAAATCCATAGGTAGGGCCTAATTAATGTATTTCAATTTACTGATTTCCTCACTGTAACTCAGTAAATCAATGAAATTGTTGCATGTTTTTATTTGATTTGATATTTTAATTTATTTGCAAATTATGGTGGAGTATTTGGTCACTGACAAACAAGCAAGATTTCTGGCTCTCACAGACCTGTAACTTCTTCTTTAAGAGGCTCCTCTGTCCTCCACTCGTTACCTGTATTAATGGCACCTGTTTGAACTTGTTATCAGTATAACAGACACATGTCCACAACCTCAAACAGTCACACTCCAAATTCCACTATGGCCAAGACCAAAGAGCTGTCAAAGGACACCAGAAACAAAATTGTAGACCTGCACCAGGCTGGGAAGACTGAATCTGCAATAGGTAAGCAGCTTGGTTTGAAGAAATCAACAGTGGGAGCATTTATTAGGAAATGGAAGACATACAAGACCACTGATAATCTCCCTCGATCTGGGGTTCCACGCAAGGTCTCACCCCGTGGGGTCAAAATGATCACATGAACGGTGAGCAAAAATCCCAGAACTACACGGGGGGACCTAGTGAATGACCTGCAGAGAGCTGGGACCAAAGTAACAAAGCCTACCATCAGTAACACACTACGCCGCCAGGGACTCAAATCCTGCAGTGCCAGACGTGTCCCCCTGCTTAAGCCGATACATGTCCAGGCCCGTCTGAAGTTTGCTAGAGAGCATTTGGATGATCCAGAAGAAGATTGGGAGAGTGTCATATGGTCAGATGAAACCAAAATATAACTTTTTGGTAAAAAACTAAACTTGTCGTGTTTGGAGGACAAAGAATGCTGAGTTGCATCCAAAGAACACCATACCTACTGTGAAGCATGGGGGTGGAAACATCATGCTTTGGGGCTGTTTTTCTGCAAAGGTACCAGGACGACTGATCCGTGTAAAGGAAAGAATGAATGGGACCATGTATCGTGAGATTTTGAGTGAAAACCTACTTCCATCAGCAAGGGCATTGAAGATGAAACGTGGCTGGGTCTTTCAGCATGAAAGCAAAGAAAGAGTGGCTTCGTAAGAAGCATTTCAAGGTCCTGGAGTGACCGAGCCAGTCTCCAGATCTCAACTCCATAGACAATCTTTGGAGGGAGTTGAAAGTCCTTGTTGCCCAGCAACAGCCCCAAAACATCACTGCTCTAGAAGAGATCTGCATGGAGGAATGGGACAAAATACCAGCAACAGTGTGTGAAAACCTTGTGAAGACTTACAGAAAATGTTTGACCTCTGTCATTGCCAACAAAGGGTATATAACAAAGTATTGAGATAAACTTTTGTTATTGACCAAATATTATTTTCCACCATAATTTGCAAATAAATTCATTAAAAATACTACAATGTGATTTTCTGGATTTTTTTTTCTCCATTTTGTCTGTCATAGTTGAAATGTACCTATGATGAAAATTACAGGCCTCTCATCTTTTTAAGTGGGAGAACTTGCACAATTGGTGGCTGACTAAATACTTTTTGTCCCACTGTACATGTAATTCACCACTCTTCCCCACTTGCTTCAAGATGGCCAGCAATGTTCCTGTACCAAAGCAAGCAAAGGTAACTGCACTAAATGGCTCAATCAAGCTAGTCATCTTGACTACTTTGTCATTTTTGCTGGCACCAAAACATAAAAGAGTGTTGATAGGGGATAGAAAGCGGTCAGACCATCAAATAATTGGTATGCACATTATTCTTACAGAATTATTGGATATATTTGACTTTCCCGAGTCTGTTGAAGCGATGGGACAAGACTGTAACTACCAATTGGATATCACGAAAAAGGGGTAAAAAAAATGGTAATTTTAGGTTCAGCACAGTAGACAAATATATGGCAGCTAGAAATCTAAACTGGATGGTCTTCAGAGATAGATGGGAGGGGTTGAGTAGTTCAAGGCTGGGACTAAAAACCAACAAAAGATAACTAATGTAAAATATACTGTCAGTGAAATGTAGTATGTTTAAGTATTATTTTCCATTAGTTACTCCAATTACGGGAGGGGCGCCGACAGAGATGGCCGCCTCGCTTCGCGTTCCTAGGAAACTATGCAGTTTTTTGTTTTTTTATGTGTTATTTCTTACATTAGTACCTCAGGTCATCTTAGGTTTCATTACATACAGCCGAGAAGAACTACTGTATATAAGATCAGCGTCAACTCACCATCAGTACGACCAAGAATATGTTTTTCGCGACGCGGATCCTGTTTTCTGCCTTACAAACAGGACAACGGAATGGATCGCATGCAGCGACCCCAAAAAACGACTCCGAAAAAGAGGGAAACGTAGCGGTCTTCTGGTTAGACTACGGAGACGGGCACATCGTGCCCCACTTCCTAGCATTCTTCTTGCCAATGTCCAGTCTCTTGACAACAAGGTTGATGAAATCCGAGCAAGGGTAGCATTCCAGAGGGACATCAGAGACTGTAACGTTCTGTGCTTCACGGAAACATGGCTCACTGGAGAGACGCTATCCGATGCGGTGCAGCCAACGGGTTTCTCCACGCATCGCGCCGACAGAAACAAACACCTTTCTGGTAAGAAGAGGGGTGGGGGTGTATGCCTTATGGCTAACGAGGCATGGTGCGATGAAAGAAACATACAGGAACTCAAATCCTTCTGTTCACCTGATTTAGAATTCCTCACAATCAAATGTAGACCGCATTATCTACCAAGAGAATTCTCTTCGATTATAATTTACATTTACATTTAAGTCATTTAGCAGACGCTCTTATCCAGAGCGACTTACAAATTGGTGAATTCACCTTCTGACATCCAGTGGAACAGCCACTTTACAATAGTGCATCTAAATCATTAAGGGGGGTGGTGAGAAGGATTACTTATCCTATCCTAGGTATTCCTTGAAGAGGTGGGGTTTCAGGTGTCTCCGGAAGGTGGTGATTGACTCCGCTGTCCTGGCGTCGTGAGGGAGTTTGTTCCACCATTGGGGGGCCAGAGCAGCGAACAGTTTTGACTGGGCTGAGCGGGAACTGTACTTCCTCAATGGTAGGGAGGCGAGCAGGCCAGAGGTGGATGAACGCAGTGCCCTTGCTTGGGTGTAGGGCCTGATCAGAGCCTGGAGGTACTGCGGTGCCGTTCCCCTCACAGCTCCGTAGGCAAGCACCATGGTCTTGTAGCGGATGCGAGCTTCAACTGGAAGCCAGTGGAGAGAGCGGAGGAGCGGGGTGACGTGAGAGAACTTGGGAAGGTTGAACACCAGACGGGCTGCGGCGTTCTGGATGAGTTGTAGGGGTTTAATGGCACAGGCAGGGAGCCCAGCCAACAGCGAGTTGCAGTAATCCAGACGGGAGATGACAAGTGCCTGGATTAGGACCTGCGCCGCTTCCTGTGTGAGGCAGGGTCGTACTCTGCGGATGTTGTAGAGCATGAACCTACAGGAACGGGCCACCGCCATGATGTTGGTTGAGAACGACAGGGTGTTGTCCAGGATCACGCCAAGGTTCTTAGCGCTCTGGGAGGAGGACACAATGGAGTTGTCAACCGTGATGGCGAGATCATGGAACGGGCAGTCCTTCGTCCTGGTTGACGAAGTCATCTGCAGAGAGGGAGGAGGGGGGGGGAGGGGGAGGAGGATTCAGGAGGGAGGAGAAGGTGGCAAAGAGCTTCCTAGGGTTAGAGGCAGATGCTTGGAATTTAGAGTGGTAGAAAGTGGCTTTAGCAGCAGAGACAGAGGAGGAAAATGTAGAGAGGAGGGAGTGAAAGGATGCCAGGTCCGCAGGGAGGCGAGTTTTCCTCCATTTCCGCTCGGCTGCCCGGAGCTCTGTTCTGTGAGCTCGCAATGAGTCATCGAGCCACGGAGCGGGAGGGGAGGACCGAGCCGGCCTGGAGGATAGGAGACATAGAGAGTCAAAGGATGCAGAAAGGGAAGAGAGGAGGGTTGAGGAGGCAGAATCAGGAGAAAGGTTGGAGAAGGTATGAGCAGAGGGAAGAGATGATAGGATGGAAGAGGAGAGAGTAGCGGGGGAGAGAGAGCGAAGGTTGGGACGGCGCGATACCATCCGAGTAGGGGCAGTGTGGGAAGTGTTGGATGAGTGTTGGATGAGAGCGAGAGGGAAAAGGATACAAGGTATCACAGCCGTATATATCCCCCCCAAGCAGACACATCGATGGCTCTGAACGAACTTTATTTAACTCTTTGCAAACTGGAAACCATTTATCCGGAGGCTGCATTCATCGTTGTTGGGGATTTTAACAAGGCTAATCTGAAAACAAGACTCCCTAAATTTTATCAGCATATCGATTGCGCAACCAGGGGCGGAAAAACCTTGGATCACTGTTACTCTAACTTCCGCGACGCATATAAGGCCCTGCCCCGCCCCCTTTCGGAAAAGCTGACCACAACTCCATTTTGCTGATACCTGCCTACAGACAAAAGCTAAAAAAAGAAGCTCCCACGCTGAGGTCTGTCCAACGCTGGTCCGACCAAGCTGACTCCACAGTCCAAGACTGCTTCCATCACGTGGACTGGGACATGTTTCGTATTGCGTCAAATAACAACATTGACGAATACGCTGATTCGTGTGCGAGTTCATTAGAACGTGCGTTGAAGATGTCGTTCCCATAGCAACGATTAAAACATTCCCTAACCAGAAACCTTGGATTGATGGCAGCATTCGTGTGAAACTGAAAGCACGAACCACTGCTTTCAATCAGGGCAAGGTGTCTGGTAACATGACTGAATACAATCAATGCAGCTATTCCCTCCGTAAGGCTATCAAACAAGCTAAGCGTCAGTACAGAGACAAAGTAGAATCCCAATTCAACGGCTCAGACACAAGAGGCATGTGGCAGGGTCTACAGTCAATCACAGACTACAGGAAGAAATCCAGCCCAGTCACGGACCAGGATGTCTTGCTCCCAGGCAGACTAAATAACTTTTTTGCCCGCTTTGAGGACAATACAGTGCCACTGACACTGCCTGCAACGGAAAAATGCGGTCTCTCCTTCACTGCAGCCGAGGTGAGTAAAACATTTAAACGTGTTAACCCTCGCAAGGCTGCAGGCCCAGACGGCATCCCCAGCCGCGCCCTCAGAGCATGCGCAGACCAGCTGGCTGGTGTGTTTACGGACATATTCAATCAATCCCTATACCAGTCTGCTGTTCCCACATGCTTCAAGAGGGCCACCATCGTTCCTGTTCCCAAGAAAGCTAAGGTAACTGAGCTAAACGACTACCGCCCCGTAGCACTCACTTCCGTCATCATGAAGTGCTTTGAGAGACTAGTCAAGGACCATATCACCTCCACCCTACTTGACTCCCTAGACCCACTCCAATTTGCTTACCGCTCAAATAGGTCCACAGACGATGCAATCTCAACCACACTGCACACTGCCCTAACCCATCTGGACAAGAGGAATACCTATGTGAGAATGCTGTTCATCGACTACAGCTCGGCATTCAACACCATAGTACCCTCCAAGCTCGTCATCAAGCTCGAGACCCTGGGTCTCGACCCCGCCCTGTGCAACTGGGTACTGGACTTCCTGACGGGCCGCCCCAGGTGGTGAGGGTAGGTAACAACATCTCCTCCCCGCTGATACTCAACACTGGGGCCCCACAAGGGTGCGTTCTGAGCCCTCTCCTGTACTCCCTGTTCACCCACGACTGCGTGGCCACGCACGCCTCCAACTCAATCATCAAGTTTGCGGACGACACAACAGTGGTAGGCTTGATTACCAACAACAACGAGACGGCCTACAGGGAGGAGGTGAGGGCCCTCGGAGTGTGGTGTCAGGAAAATAACCTCACACTCAACGTCAACAAAACTAAGGAGATGATTGTGGACTTCAGGAAACAGCAGAGGGAACACCCCCCTATCCACATCGATGGAACAGTAGTGGAGAGAGTAGCAAGTTTTAAGTTCCTTGGCATACACATCACAGACAAACTGAATTGGTCCACTCACACAGATAGCATCGTGAAGAAGGCGCAGCAGCGCCTCTTCAACCTCAGGAGGCTGAAGAAATTCGGCTTGTCACCAAAAGCACTCACAAACTTCTACAGAGGCACAATCGAGAGCATCCTGGCGGGCTGTATCACCGCCTGGTACGGCAACTGCTCCGCCCTCAACCGTAAGGCTCTCCAGAGGGTAGTGAGGTCTGCACAACGCATCATCGGGGGCAAACTACCTGCCCTCCAGGACACCTACACCACCCGATGTTACAGGAAGGCCATAAAGATCATCAAGGACATCTACCACCCGAGCCACTGCCTGTTCACCCCGCTATCATCCAGAAGGCGAGGTCAGTACAGGTGCATCAAAGCTGGGACCGAGAGACTGAAAAACAGCTTCTATCTCAAGGCCATCAGACTGTTAAACAGCCACCACTAACATTGAGTGGCTGCTGCCTACACACTGACACTGACTCAACTCAAGCCACTTTAATAATGGGAATTGATGGGAAATGTTGTAAATATATCACTAGCCACTTTAAACAATGCTACCTTACATAATGTTACTTACCCTACATTATTCATCTCATATGCATACCTATATACTGTACTCTATATCATCGACTGCATCCTTATGTAATACATGTATCACTAGCCACTTTAACTATGCCACTTTGTTTACATACTCATCTCACATGTATATACTGTACTCGATACCATCTACTGTATCTTGCCTATGCTGCTCTGTACCATCACTCACTCATATATCCTTATGTACATATTCTTTATCCCCTTACACTGTGTATAAGACAGTAGATTAGGAATTGTTAGTTAGATTACTTGTTGGTTATTACTGCATTGTCGGAACTAGAAGCACAAGCATTTCGCTACACTCGCATTAACATCTGCTAACCATGTGTATGTGACAAATAAAATTTGATTTGATTTGATTTGTTAGGGGAAAATAATAACATAAAAATATAAAGATATGGGGGATTGTAGACAATTACATTGACAGAAGCTAATCTATCTGCAATATTAAAGCTGATGTTTAAAAAAATATATATATTATAAAAAATAAACCACTGCACTAAATGACTATCGCCCCATAGCAATCACATCTGTCATTATTGTCAGTGCTTTGAAAGGCTAATCAAGGGCCATTACCTCCACCATACCTGACACCCAAGAGGAACATCTATAATACTATTCATCGATGACAGCTCAGCTTTTAACACCATAGTGCGCTAAGCTCAGGCCCTTGGGTCTGAACTCCTCCCTGTGCAACTGGTTCCTAGAATTCCTGACGGCCAACCCCAGGTGGTAAGGGTAGGCAACAACACCTCCGCCACACTGATCCTCCACACGGGGCCCCCCATGTGCGTGTGCTCAGCCACCTCCTATACTCCCTGTTCACACACAACTCTAACTCAATCATCTAGTTTGCTGACGACACAACAGTGGTAGGCCTGATTACCAATAACAACGAGACATCCTACAGGGAGGAGGTTAGAGCCCTCTGGAGTGGTGCCAGAAAAAAACCTCTCCCTCAATGTCAACAGAACAAAGAAGCTTATCTTGGACTACAGTAGACAGAAGAGGGAGGATGCCACCATCCTCATTGACGGGGCCGCAATGGATAGGGTCAAAACCGCAATGGATAAGGTCAATAGCTTCAAGTTCCTCATGGTGCACATCACTGAGCACCTAAGACCCTCACAAACTGAACCATTGAGAGCATTCTGTTGGGCTGTATCACTGCCTGGTATGGCAACTGCTCCGCCCTCAACCGCATAGCTCTCCAGAGGGCGGTGCGGACAGCACAACGCATCACAGGGGCCACGCTGCCTGACCTCCAGGACATTTACCACACTCGGTGTCAAAGGAAGTCTAAGAAGATCATCAAGGACCTCAGTCACATCGACACGCACAGCCAACTCTGCTGTATCATGTTATAGAGACATTGAACCAACCACTGGTCACTTCCCGTTTCACACTGTGTATTTAAATACTTTATCCTCAACATAGCTTACTCTAATATTTCTACATCTGCACATTGTATTTTAGTTACACTGATTATACGCACCACATATTTATTTATATACTTGATTCTTGACATAGTTCACTATATATTGTGTTTACTGCTGTACATTCTTAATTGATCTGGTGTAAATTCCCCCGATGTACATACTGTAGGTAAAGATTCCATTTTGATACTGCTACATTGCTATTTGGGTTGTTAATTGGATTCGTCCTTCCATTCTTTTTTGTATTTTTCTTTACAATGTATTTTTTTTTACATTGTAATTGCTTGAGATTTGACTACATTGCTAGGAGTTAGCAACATAAGCATTTCACTGCACAGCTATTACACCTGCTAAACTGTGTACGTGACCAATACACTTATTTGATTTACTCCCCAACACTGATTGGTTAGCTACTAACATGATCACAGGTGTATGTATGATGATGTTTTGTTTTGACTAAGGTCTTATTGTACATTTCTAGATACACTTATACAAACATATCTATAGGAAGTAGAACATTGCATTGCATTTCATGTTGCATGAAAGATCAGTGTGTCCATCCACTAGACGATGACTACAGAGAAAACTTGAGTAAATATGGATGGAACACAACGCCACTGGACAGAAGCTGAACATCGAGGTTGCTTAACACTCAGTCCCTGGTCCATTCAACACCACTGGACACAGAGGCTGAACATCTCGAGGTTGCTTCACTCAGTCCCTGGTTCATTCAACTCCACTGGACAGAGGCTGAACATCGAAGTTGCTTAACACTCAGTCCCTGGTCCATTCAACTCCACTGGACACAGAGGCAGAACATCTCGAGGTTGCTTAACACTCAGTCCCTGGTCCATTCAACACCACTGGACACAGAGGCTGAACATCTCGAGGTTGTTTAGCTGCTGTATTGTCTTTAATTCTGCTGTCGAATACTCCAGTGCAAGGATGTCCTTCATTTTCTTACAGGCTGCTCCACTAAAAAACAACTATTGAGATTATGTGTATAGTAACTCCAGAGGTGGGTTGGTGTCGGTTTTCCAGTTGGTTTTGGTTGGCTTGGTAACTATGGAGGTTGGCTTGGTGTATGATGAGCTGATTGGTTTTGGTTATCCAATTGGTTTAACTTGGCTTAGCAACTAGGTGGTTTGATGTCGGTTATGCGGTTGGTTTTGGTTGGCATAGTAACTATTGAGGTGATTTGGTTGGCTTGGTGTCTGTTATCCAGTTCGTTTAGGTTGGTTTCAAAACTACGGTGGTGATTGTTGAGCTGATGGGATTTGCATGCTAGGCCAGGGATAGAGACGATATGCAGGCATGCAGCAAGTCGACTCGTAACACGACGAGTGAAGATGATAGATCACTTACAGCCCACCTCGAGGATGGCTCTAACAGTCCGTGTGAGTTCTTTAGCCTCTGCAGCTAGCGTAGCCGTCGTCCACTGGGACTTCTTCCCCACGCGGGCTCCCAGGGGTTGAGAGGAAGCGCCGGGCTTCATGTCACCAGAGCTGCAGAGAAACAGACAGGTATAGAGTTAACCTTTCAAGCTTACAGCTCTTTTACACTGTTTTTACCATGGCTGTATTCATTAATCTAGCAAGAGAAAACTCTATGGATATTGGCTTTCACCTGGAATTGTCAATTTATGTCTGACATAAAATAAGGATGAGATAATAAGGATATGGATAGGCTAGATAGGATGAAGTCACAAGTGATGCAGGAAAATACTGTACTCTTACTTAGGGATGTTATTTTAAAGAGTAGATGACATAGGCTGTACTACAGTTGGTCAGGAATATGGTGGCATGATGGCAGGTCATGATACATGTCATAGCTAATATTTCATAACAGAGTATAGACTTGTCTCAAGTTAAGCAGTTGGTTACAACTGTGAGCGTTGTGGAGACCAAACAAAACTAGCAGAGTTGTATTGTGGGTGCACCTACTCTCCTTATTTGACCTAGATATTTTGTGTGTATGTATTGATGTGGAGGCTACGTGTGCCTTTTTTAAATTGATGTAGTTCTGTTCTTGAGCTGTTGTCTACTAATGTTCTGTATTATGTCATGTTTCATGTTTTGTGTGGAAAGAGAAGCTGCTGTTTTTGCAACAGCTAATGTGGATCCTAATAAAATACCCCCCCCCCCCCCCAAAACAGAATACCATAGTCTGAATTGGATTCAATAGTGTTGCTAGAAAATACCGCAATATTGCCGACCTTGCCACCTAAATTTATGGAAATTATGTTGCTGTAAAAATGGTTATTGCCACAGTTAATGGGGGATATCAATATTAGAGAAAGAGAAAGTAATTGTCTGACAGTGACTGATTAAGTAATTATATTATGACAATGAGCAATGGATATAATTATCTTTGTTTACCATTACCGAGGTGTAAACAAGAACATGTCAACCTACATTTCATCTGTTACAACTACTGCCCTACAAACGACTAGGAACACCTGCAGTTCTAGGAAGAAAACATATTGTCAAAAGTGTTTATCTAACAAATGGTCTGGTTACCTAAGACAGAAGGTTACTTTAAAGTCCAATGCAGCCATTTCTGAATCGCCGAGCTGACTAGGTGAAAAATCTATTGAGCAAGACATTTAACTCTAATTGCTCCTGTAAGATAAGAGAGTCTGTTAAATGACTAAAATAGTCTGAGTAGGGAAGGGTAAACTGGCTGTTGTTGGCAGAGAGGTTTGGAAATCTCCTTTCTTATTGGTCTATTAACTCATTTACTCCATCCCACCAAAACAGGCAGAAATTTCAGGCGGTCTTTTCAAACAACTATTATCATTATTTTCACAATTTCACAGTGTAATTCCAACCTCAGTGTGGAAATATATATAAAACAGGAAAACCACATTTTTGACTGCACTGGATCTGTAACATAAAAACGAAAGTTGGGAGGTTGGTCAGGGACGCGAACGTCTTCGAATCACGTCGGGGACACCTTTAGCATCTTAGCTAATTAGCAACTTTAGCTAATCCCAACCAAAAGCGTTTTGCAACTACTTGGCACGTCAGGTAACCCTTATCCTAACCCCTAATCCTTAACCCCCAAACTACCTAAACTTAGCCACAATTGCTAAGAAAATATTTACTACAAATGATAACACAAAAATATGTATGATACTCTACGACTGCTAATATGTATGATACTGTACAACCACTGGACCATTTGTAACATATCATACAAAATGGAGGGACATAAAAAAATAACTATAATATCATGCAAATGGGTATGAGACAGCATTGCTGTCACAAATCCATGTGAGACTGACTGGACAGCTATATTGAGGTTTTCCAGTGACCTACAGATTGGCAATAGAACACTGGGTAGGGGGTAGCACAGGGGGTCTTTGTAAAAAGTGTTTCAAACTGACACAGACTACTGCATGTTACTCACTGACACAGACTAATGCATGTTACGTAGTCAGACTTACAAAACAGGACATTGTCTAGGTCTTCAGAGGGCCAGAACTAATCATCACCCCATGGTGTTTGCTAAAAACTGCACAAAATGCAGCTCAATACCCAAGTGGAAAGTAAATATATTTAAATATACTTATATCATACTTGAATATATTTAAGTATATAGAATTATGTCCATAATATATATACACTTTAGTATATTTAAAATAATCTAAATTGGAAAACATTTTAATACATTTAATGTCAACTTTAATAGTGTTTTATTAGCATTTAAGTATATTAAAATATGCCCATTAGAGCATTAAGGGCGGCACCTCACTTGCGATTGGTCAATAAAAAATGTATAATTAATGGTTTATGTTTTAAATGTTCATAAAAGTGTGGCAAATGTGTAGATTTTTCTGTTTCAAAAATATATTGTTCAAAACAAGCTGTTCAGATACTTACTACTCTGCCCCTAAGTGACTGTCAGCAGTGGCAGCTCCGCCTCCGTGGGTGAACTGTCAGTGCGAACATTGCTTGGATTGTGTTGCCAGCTGTTTGCTATGAGGGTGAATAGTCCAAATGAAATCACAGGAATTGAGGAACTCCTCAGCATGTTGCATCGAAGGACAGAGCGATACAGTAGCTAGAACCATTATCGTGGATCTGGTAGGGATTTTTTGGTATTGTTTCCCACTGTTAGGGTCCTGTGTGGCTCAGGTGGTAGAGCATGGCACTTACAACACCAGGGTTGTGAGTTGGATTCCCACGGGGGACCAGGATCAAAAAGTATGAAAATGTATGCACTCTGGATGTGTCTGCTAAATGACTAAAATGTTGTTTATCAGGTTCTACTGTAAGTGACATGGCAACATGTGTCGACTACAACAGCATAAAACCAGGTGTTTTACAAAGCATGATCAAATGAATGAGGCCAGCTTCAGTAATAGAAATAGTTAGGTCGATTTTCTTGGGTCAAATAAACCACTTATCTACCTTTGATAAGCAGCTAGCTATAGCTAGCTATTGCTAGCTAGTTAACACCCATGTCAATATCCGCAGAATCAGTATGTTTGTTGCGTTCTCCCAGGTTCACTCGTTCGTTCATGATCTTGGCTGCAGGTTTTAAATAGTATCATCTAATCCAGTGGTTCCCAAACGTTTTATTGTCCGCTACCCCTTCAAACATTCAACCTCCACATGCATACCCCCTCTAGCACCAGGGTCAGCGCACTCTCAAATGTTATTTTTTTGCCATCATTGTAAGCCTGCCACACACACATTATACGATACATTTATTAAACAAAATAATGAGTGTGAGTTTGTCACAACCCGGCTCATGGGAAGTGACAAAGAGCTGTTATAGGACCAGTGTACAAATAATAATAATCAATAATTTGTCTTTTTTTAACCATCTTACATATAAAATCTAATTTGTTCATCAAAAATTGTGAATAACTCACCACAGGTTAATGAGAAGGGTGTACTTGAAAGGATGCATATAACTCAACTGCAATGTTGTTCAACTGCAATAACTGCAATGTTGGGTTGTATTGGAGAGAGTCTGTCTTAAATCATTTTCCACACACAGTCTGAGCCTGTATTTAGTTTTCATGCTAGTGAGGGCTGAGAATCCACTCTCGCATAGGTACGTGGCTGCAAATGGCATCAGTATCTTAACAGAGCAATTTGCCAAAGCAGGATCCTCTGAGCGCAGCCCAATCCGTAAATCTGTCAATGGCTTCTGAATAAATTCAATTTTCACAGAACCACTTGTGGCAATTTTGATGGACTGGAGGCAGGGCATGAAGGGATAACGAATCCAGTTGTTTCGGGAGAGTACCTGTGTATTGCGCACCCAACTCACTCAGGTGCTTCGCTATATCACATTTGACATTTTCCATAACCTTGAGTTCATTTGCACACAACAACAAAAAATCATATAATGATGGAAAGACCTGTTTGTTGTCCTTGTTAATGCAGACAGAGAAGAGCTCCAACTTCTTAATCATAGCCTCAATTTTGTCCCGCTCATTGAATATAGTCACGGAGAGTTCCTGTAATCCTAGATTCAGATCATTCAGGCGAGAAAAAACATCACCCAGATAAGCCATTCGTGTGAGAAACTCATCATCATGCAAGCGGTCAGACAAATTAAAATTATGGTCAGTGAAGAAAACTTTAAGCTCGTCTCTCAATGTAAAAAAAACGTGTCAATACTTTGCCCCTTGATAACCAGCACACTTCCGTATGTTGTGAAAGCGTTACATGGTCGCTGCCCATATCAGTGTATAGTGCAGAAAATACATGAGAGTTCAAGGGCCTTGCTTTAACAAAGTTAACCATTTTCACTGCAGTGTCCAAAACGTATTTCAAGCTGTCAGGCATTCCCTTGGCAGCAAGAGCCTCTCAGTGGATACTGCAGTGTACCCAATTGGCGTCGTGAACAACTGCTTGCACACACGTTACCACTCCACCATGTCTCCCTGTCATGGCTTTTGCACCATCAGTACAGATACCAACATGAGCAGCAGCTACGTTTGGCTACATACAGACCGTTAATGGAATTCCTGCGAAAGAGTAACGGTTAATGTGATTGGATGTTAATTATTTGACTAGGCTACCTGTATTTGACATTGTGTTGTTATTTCGCTGAACCCAAGATGGTTTCATTTTAGGCAGTGAAATGAGGCTACTCAGGCAAAGAAAAAAAACTCACCCAAATGTATAGCCCTGTTAGAAAATATATATATATATTTTCCATATATAGGGCCATGTCATGTCAGGGTGAGCCTGCAGGAAGGGTACCACATGAGGGAGGAGGATGTCTTTTTTTATACATATATTTAATAAAAAATGTGAATCACATTTTTATTTGGCGGAACCCCGACGGCATTGCGCATACCCCAGTTTGGGAATACCTGATCTAATCTGTTCAAAACAGCAGCAGCATGTGCAGCAGTGGTCATTCGGTTATTGAGATGCAAAAGTGAAATAGGTGTAATTATGCTGCTGTTCAAATGCACAGATTGCTTTACATAACTTCTCAAATAAACTTCTGGTAGTTTGAAAACTTGTCTTCTTCAACTCAGGAAAAAAATAAACATCCTCTCACTGTCAACTGCGTTTATTTTCAGCAAACTTAACATGTGTAAATATTTGTATGATCATAAGATTCAACAACAGAGACAAACTGAACACAGACTGTTCCACAGACATGTGACTAACAGAAATGAAATCATGTGTCCCTGAACAAAGGGGGGGGTCAAAATCAAGTAACAGTCAGTATCTGGTGTGGCTACCAGCTGCATTAAGTGCCACTCCTCCACATGGACTGCACCAGATTTGCCAGTTATTGCTGTGAGATGTTACCCCACTCTTCCACCACGGCACCTGCAAGTTCCCGGACATTTCTGGGGGGGAATGGCCCTAGCCCTCACCCTCCGATCCAACAGGTCCCAGACCTGCTCAATGGGATTGAGATCCGGGCTCTTCGCTGGCCATGACAGAACACTGACATTCCTGTCTTGCAGGAAATCACGCACAGATTGAGCAGTAAGGCTGGTGGCATTGTCATGCCAGGGTGAGCCTGCAGGAAGGGTACCACATGAGGGAGGAGGATGGCTTCCCTATAACGCACATCTATGAGATTGCCTGCAATGACAACAAGCTCAGTCTGATGATGCTGTGACACACCGCCCCAGACCATGACGGACCCTCCACCTCCAAATTGATCCCGCTTCAGAGTACAGGCCTCAGTGTAACGCGCATTCCTTCGACGATAAACGCGAATCCGACCATCACCCCTGGTGAGACAAAACAGCGACTCGTCATTGAAGACCACTTTTTGCCAGTCCTGACTGGTCCAGCGACGGTGGGTTTGTGCCCAAAGGCAATGTTGTTGCCGGTGATGTCTGGTCAGGACCTGCCTTACAACAGGCTTACAAGCCCTCAGTGCAGCCTCTCTCAGCCTATTGCGGACAGTCTGAGGACTGATGGAGGGATTGTGCATTCCTAATGTAACTCGGGCAGTTGTTGTTGCCATCCTGTACCTGTCCCGCAGGTGTGATGTTCGGATGTACCGATCCTGTGCAGGTGTTGTTACATGTGGTCTGCCACTGCGAGGATGATCAGCTGTCTGTCTTGTCTCCCTGTAGCGCTGTCTTACAGTACAGACATTGCAATTTATTGCCCTGGCCACATCTGCAGTCCTCATGCCTCCGTGATGCCTCCTCTCGATACCCCTAAACACTGAGGAACATTGGGTGGAAACCATGTGCTTTCGTGGTACCGCCGTTGTGATACCCGGACCACACCATTGACCGAGCCACTTGGGAGCACTGTTGCTACAGTAAATGCTTGGGGAGGAGGGCCCTGAGAACACGCACCTTCTCCCGGCCTCCAGCTAGGGTCATGAGATCTGCCTCTTGCCCCTCACTGCGCAATAATCCGCTTTCACCCTGCTCTCCTTCGACCCAGCACGGTGTCTGTGCCATGACGACTGCCGCTGACCCGGAAGCACCAATGGCTTCTGGCCCGGACCCTTTCCTTTATGCCTCAGAATCTGTTGCGTCACCCCTGTGAAGGACTTTTGTTTGTCCTTGAAACAGGCCTGTAAGGACTCCATAGCCAAACAACTCTGTTGGTGAAACTGTCCCTCTCAGGAATCCAAGATTACATCAACTAGAGGTGGCCCTGAGCCTCCATACTTTCCCACACAGCCAGGATAGAACAACGGGACAGACACAGCACAAAATCAGCCATAGCATGACTTTCATCGAGAAGCTCGGGAGCCGGCTTCCCCCACCTCCATGGTCTTAATCAGCTCCTGTAGAAAAACGATATGATACATCTGCAGCATTGTGACCACATTCAACGACCGGGCCGTCACACCGTCAACCCGGTACACTTTGTCCAGCTGATCCGCCGAGAACCGGCACTGTTTATTTGGAAGCACAGTGCTAGGATTAGCCCCCTTGTTAGCCTCTGGAGCTAAGTAACTCGCTAGCTTTCCATCCATTGGCAGTGTGAAAATGAGCCCCGGCTCCTCCATACCCTCTACATTTATTAACTCACCATAACCTGATAGTATCAGTCTGGCTGAATAAGGGGAATCCCAGGTCGTCTTTAGCTCATGGGCAAAATCTTTAAACAGGTAAGTGACGTTTCACCGCTGCAAGGACAGGAGGTAAATACCTTCCCTCAAACCTGCCGGAACGCTGCTGCGGGGGAGAAGATGGCCAATCCACCCCCAGGTGATCTGCTGCACTATGACACAGCTCCATCAAAGGTGAATTAACCATCAATAGTTCACTCTCCCCCGCCGAATGCAAAAAAAACATTTTTAGAACACTTCACATGTGAAACAATGTGTTTTTTAGAACACTTCACATGTGAAACAAACACATTGTTTCAAATTATTTCACATGAACAAAACATGTGGAAATATCATGTGAAATCATGTGGGTTTTTTGTAAGGGTGTATACACTGTGAATGAATGAGATTATCTGAAAGATAGCCCATTATTGAAGAAAGAAGCAGACATTATTCACTAGAAATGTACACAATGCACATTCTTACCTACAGCTCTTCACGGGACCTTGGTTTTCAATGAGGAAGTCTTGAACATTCTAAATGGGAAGGAATGTAAACGTACGTATTATTTTAGTTGATATATGCGTTCCTATGGTGCACTACTTTTGACCAGGGCATATACATAGGGCTCTGGTCAAAAGGGGTGCACTATATTTTTTATTTTATCTTTATTTAACTAGGCAAGTCAGTTAAGAACAAATTCTTATTTGTAGGGAATAGGGCGCCATTTGGGACACATTAGACGCAACCACTTTTCTGAACACTACAACTCTATTTATCAGACATGGGTTCAAATACTATTAAAGTATTTAAATTACTTTCACATACATTTCAAAGTAAATATTTGGATTTTAATATTTTGAAATACAGTTGGAAAATATTGGCATGTATTTGAAAATAATCAAATACACAGACAAGTGTATTTTCAAATACACATATTAAAATACTCCCATGCATTTAAATCCAGGTCAGTTTGGTTCAAGGGGTATTTGCTATGTTTTTGGAAATAAGTATTTGAAAATATTTTAAAGTAGTATTTATAGGAAATGATTTGAAAAAAATTCTTCAAAATAGAAGTAGTTGATTCAGCTACAATTTTTGAAAATACTCAAATACACTAGAAAATACGTATTTGAACCCAGGTCTGCTATTTATAAACTTGTCATTATTCAGAGATGTAAATGCTAATATCAGTTTTTCTTTATATTTCTGTATTTTCTTTCTGAGCATGTGAATGAAATGAATTCAAATCTGTTTCTCCTTCTCAAATCTGTTTCCCTTCACACATTGTAAACTAGATATGAAGTAATGGTCTTAGAGAGAGTTAGTGTTGACATTCAGTAATCACAGTACACACACATACAGTACCTCCACGAAGTTGAGCAGTTTTCCCATGGACACCTCAAAGCCCTTTTTGGCCCCCTCGTTCTTACGTAGTTGACACTCCAGAACGGCCACTCTCTTCTTCAGCTCCTCCACCTCATCCTATCAGGAAGGACACCACACTAGGTCATCAGCAGGGGTTCTACTGAATGGCCTGCATCTGGATGGGTTTTCATTCAGAAATTGAAAGATTGTCTGTATTTTTTATAAATTTTTATTATTGTGATTAAATCGCATTGTCTGAGAGCGTTCAAAATACACTGACAATGTCCAAAATACATCTATACAGCTAAAAACAACAATACCATGTCAAATCAAGTTGACAGTGAAGTTAGTGATTATCAATATACCAAATTTTATAACAAACTTTAAATTACAGCTCAATTTGAGCTAAATCTGAATTTGTTATTCATCTTGATTAATCACAGCAAATCCTGGGATTAACAGCCCTAATTTTCAATAAAATTACATATTTTCAATAAAGTGTCATTCATTGATGATAGTTCAATTATTTAAAAAATATAGCAAAAGTTTTTATTGACTTTTCTGTGATACGTTTCATGTAGGCTACGTGCCAAATGTGTGATACGTTTCATGTAGGCTACGTGCCAAAGGTGTGATACGTTTCATGTAGGCTACGTGCCAAAAGTGTAACTGGTGATATAATTATGGTCCAGGTAAAGGTCTCCCGAACAGGATGGAGAAAACCTGGAACGGGATCACAGACCAGAGGATTGGGGATCTGGTGCGGACTCACACAGTATGGAAGGGTGAGGAGTGACAGGAGGGAGAGGGAAAGCAAGGGAGAGAAGTTAAGAATGATGAGATGGGTCTACATTTATTTTACTCACACAGTGAAGGAGTAAATCCTGCATACTCGGACAGGAAGAGGGGGGGAATCATGAGCAGACTTTTCTCAGCACAGGGGAGAGGGAGGAACCTGGAACGGACTCACACATGGAGGAAAGGAAGGAACCAGGAGCAGGGTCCAGCAGGGTTTGGGTGGGCTCGACACACTGGTTGACAGGATGGACAGAAGGAAATACAGGCAAATGGAAGGAAGGGAGAGGAAGGAACTACTTCATTTGAAGACAGGGGAAGAGAGAGAGTGTGAGAGAGAAACAGAGACAAAGACACATACAGAGAGACAGATACAGATAGAGAGAACAGGGTATACTAAGGCCCCTCAGATCTAGCAGAGCTCCCTGTGGTTGATACCTTACACCAAGAAAATAATACATGCTTTTGAGGAATAGAATGTTAATTATTCCAACGGGGGAATGTAGTGTAGTCTGTTACCTCAGTCTGGGCATGGGTTTTATGCTCAACAGAGAAAGAGGAAAGAGAGAAGGGGGTCTTAAAGCCGAGGATGGCGGTTGACAGGTTTAATGGCAATTCTGCTTCTCAAAAGTAGTCTCTGGTCCAAAGTAGTGCGCTATGGGTGAAAATAGTTATGTTAAAAAGTGTGTAGGCTATAGTAGCTCTGGTCTAAAGAAGTGCACTACATGGAGAATAGTTGATGTGGTTAAAAGCAGTGGTGGAAAAAGTACCCAATTGTCATTCTTGAGTAAAAGTATAGATACCTTGATAGAAAGTTACTCAAGTAAAAGTTAACCAGTAAAATACTATTTAAGTAAAAGTCTAAAAGTATTTGGTTGTAAATATACTTAACCTCTTGAAGCTAGGGGGCACTATTTTTATGTTTGGAAAAATAACGTTCCCAAAGTAAATGGCCTATTGCCCATTGAAAGGGATATCAACCAGATTCCTTTTTCTATGGCTTCCCTAAGGTGTCAGCCTTCAGACATAGTTTCCGGCTTTTATTTTGAAGAATGAGCGTGAATGACCACTTTGCGTAAGTGGACAGGTGGGGGCTCTCAGAGTGATTTGTGCTCTAAAGAGAGAGGCGGCCATTGTTACTCCCGGTCATAGTGAAAAGCCAACAGTCCCGGTTGATATGTTATTGAATAGATATTTGAAAAACACCTTGAGGATTGATTATAAAAAAACATTTGACATGTTTCTGTGTACATTATGGATATAATTTGGAATTTTTGTCTGCGTTGTCGTGACCGCTCTTTCCGGTGGATTCCTGGGCATAACGCAACAAACTAACGGAGGTATTTGCATATAAAAAAATATCTTTATGGATCAAAAGGAACATTTGTTGTCTAACTGGGAGTCTCGTGAGTGAAAACATCCGAAGATCAAAGGTAAACAATTAATTTGATTGCTTTTCTGATTTTCGTGACCAAGTTACCTGATGCTAGGTGTACTTATTGTTTTGTTATGCTATCGATAAACTTACACAAACGCTTGTATTGCTTTCGCTGTGAAGCATGATTTCAAAATCCGAGATGACAGGGTGATTAACAAAAGGCTAAGCTATGTTTCGCTATATTTCACTTGTGATTTCATGAATATGAATATTTTCTAGTAATATTATTTAACTGTGGCGCTATGCTATTCAGCGTTGCTGATGACAAATATACCGGATCCGGGATGGGTGGTTCAAAGAGTTAAATATCAACAGTAAATGTAATTGATCAAATATACTTAAGTATCAAAAGTAAAAGTATAAATCATTTCAAATTCCTTATATTAAACAAAGCAGACGGCACCATTTCTTGTTTAAAAAATGTACTCAAGACATAATTTACAAATTATGCATTTGTGTTTCGTGAGTCCGCCAGATCATAGGCAGTAGGAATGACCACATGTTCTCATGATAAGTGTGTGCATTGAGTAAAAGGTACATTTTCTTTTTGAAGTAAAAGTTGGCAAAACATAAATGGTAAAGTACAGATACATAAGTACTTTACTCCACTGGTCAAAAGTAGTGCAATACACGGGAAATAGTGGTTCTGGTCAAAAGTAATGCAATAGGGATTATAGGGTATGATTTGAGAACCAGTCTGTTACCTTAGCCTGGCCGGGCTGCTGCTGTTCGTTCCTCTGGGCCTTGAGCTCGGCTATCTCAGCCTCCAGGAGATGGATCACCTCCTCATAATCCATCTCCATCCCCCTGGCCTGCTTCTGGGCTGCTACAGCCAGGTGGATCCGGCTCCGCAGAGCACGGCTCTCATCCGTCCCAGACTTTACCTCCTACCAGGGAGAGTGACGAGGAGAGGAGAGTCAAACAGGCACAGGAATATGCTGTAGGTAAAAGTTCAGTGCACTTTGAACTTGTGTTGGAACATTTTACTGCTTGAATGAATGAAAAGGATTCTACATTATTTATTTAGAAATGGTGCTTTGCTTTAATTTGTCTCTTAAATGATTTTGCCCTATTTCAGAGGCATTTTAGCTTTCTTTTGTAATTCTCTGCTAGAGGATAAAAGTGTTCTGAGGTGTGTGACACTGACATCCACAAACAGGTCTCCAGTCGTGTAAAATGTACTGATTGTCATACTTGACTAAAAGTAAAAGATACCTTAATAGAAAATGACTCAAGTAAAAGTCACCCAATAAAATACTACTTGAGAAAAAGTCTAAAAGTATCTGGTTTAAAATGTACTTAAATACAGTGGTGGAAAAGTGTTGATACTTGAGTAAAAGTACAAAGTAAGTGCTATACATCAAAATCCTCATTAAGCAAACCAGGCGCCACAATTGTCTTAAATTTTTTTACGGACAGGCGGGCACACTCCCACACTTTTGGGTGTTATTCCTGATGTATGGAGTAAAAAGTACCTTATTTTCTTTGGGAATGTAGTGGAGTAAAAGTTGTGAAAAATATAAATAGCAAAGTAATGTACAGATATCCCGAAAAACTACTTAAGTAGTGCTCCAAAGTATTTTTACTTCAGTACTTTACACCACTGCAGGTCTCCCTCACTCATCACCAGCTAGAGCAGAGTCAACACACTAGAACAGAGTCAACACTCTAGAGCAGAGTCAACACGCTAGAGCAGAGTCAACACGCTAGAGCAGAGTCAACACGCTAGGGCAGAGTCAACACGCTAGGGCAGAGTCAACACGCTAGGGCAGAGTCAACACGCTAGGGCAGAGTCAACACGTTAGAGCAGAGTCAACACGCTAGAGCAGAGTCAAAACGCTAGTGCAGTCAACACGCTAGAGCAGTCAACACGCTAGAGTATAGTCAACACGATAATCAACATACTAGTGTTAACACGCTAGAGTGGTGTTAAGACGCTAGAGTAAACATGCTAGTGACACATGACGGATGATGGGACTACCTTGGAGAGAGAGACAACCTGACAGACTAACCTACATAATTACATAAGGTTATGTAATGCTCTACAAAATTCCCAGTAGTTTTTCCTGACCACTTGACCTGAAAGAACTCCTAGCCGTACCTGATACTATGATAATACGGTAGATAATTGACACAGAAGGCTCACGTGTGTTGTGGTCAATCTATACAAGCTGTAGCGTAATATTGAGTTGCAGTTCATGGTTTAAAAAAACAACATGGGATGGCAATGCCTCTGAAGACTTAAAAAAAAAAAATGTTTCGTAAGCCTAGTGGCATAACATGCATTAGTCTGTCAGTTAGTTCAAAGTTCAAACCCTCTAGCCAATGTTCTATTATCAATCTGTAGGTATGTGGAAAACCTCAATATAGCCGTCCAGTTATAAAGTCTCTGATGGATTTATTTATTTTCTTCCACAAACTATTTCTCTGTGTGTTTGTGTGTGCTTGTGGTCAATGCTGATCCCTGCTGTTGGCTAAAAATAAACACCTAACTCTCTGTGACCTAGATCTCCCCTGGTGTTCCCTACATGGAACACATGTGTGCACACACACACACACACACACGCACACACACCAGTAAATGGGAACATACACATGCACACATTCATTGACTTGCCTCCCCCCCACACACACCAGCTGTTCCTGTGACTGGAATACTGGGAAATCTATATATTCTCAGAACCGACGTTCAGAGAACAGAAGGAGAGAGAGCTAGAGAGCGAGGGATAAGATCACTTAAGCTGGGATACATCTCACAGTCATGTGAATGAGTTGCCCGAGTTAGCAATGACCAACAGCATCAGTACACAGGAAGGGCACGATGGGGCAGAGCAACATACAAGCTGTAACTCTAAACACTGAGTAAGCCCTCACTATTGTATCTTTATATACTGTTAGTCTGTGTCTCTCCTTTTCCCCTCAGCTCTATAAAAGAGCCTTAATAAAAAATCTAACCAAACCCCATGCAAACTGGTCAAACATGGATTTATCAGATGGCGTTGTAAACCTTCACAAAATAGCAACAGCAGAACATGTCCCTGGATCTATTCAATACATAATTCAGTTGTTTTACTAGTAAATTATGCATTTTCTTTATCCGCTTGTGTAATGTTTTCTGTGTGCTGGCTGGGATGACAGCAGGGATTTTGTTCTGTAATGCTGCTACACTCTGAGCCTGAAGCTGCAGGGAGCACTATACAGAGCTCTTAAAGGCAGCATCCCAAATGGCACCCTATTTCTTATATTGTGCACTTGGCAACAGTCATCGAAATTGTTAAAAAGGTTTTAAAAACATTTATAATAATTGATCCCAGGCTGTGTCGCGACTGGGGGACCCATGAGGTGCCGCACAATTGGCCCAACGTCGTCCGGGTTAGGGGAGGGTTTGGCCGGCCGGGATGTCCTTGTCCCATTGCACTCTAGCGACTCCTTGTGGCATGCCGGGAGCATGCATACTGACTTCCATCGGCAGTCGTACGGTGTTTCCTCCAACACGTTGGTGCGGCTGGCTTCCGGATTAAGCGGGCTGTGTGTCAAGAAGCAGTGTGGCTTGGCAGGGTCGTGCTTCGGAGGACGCATGGCTCTCGACCTTCGCCTCTACCGAGTCCGTACAGGAGTTGCAGCGATGGGACAAGACTGTAAATACCAATTGGATATCACGAAATTGGGGAGAAAAAGAGGTAATAAGTAAAAAAATATATTTCTAATTAATGCAACAGCTGGATAATGGGTGAAGATACTCCAAACTTTTAGAAATGTTATAATCCTCAGATATTGACTGAATTATTACACATAAAACATTTTACTGGCACAGACAAATAATAAGTTTTACTTTAATTAGAATGCACTCATTTATACATTTTCTTATGGTATCAGGTATTTTTTGAATATATTCTGTGTTCATATAAAGATAATTATGTGTGCCTAATTTACATAAATATAGTATATTTGCATATATGCATAACTTAACATAAAGGGGAGGAACAGGGCTGCAACCATCAAACACTTGTGCCATCTTCCCCACCTGCACTGTCTAGACTGCCTCAATAATTACTGTTGTTGTCTTGTTCACTTGCATAATTCAACAAGTGTGTTAATAGCAGGATACTCTCAGATTCAAAATCAACACGCTTGGCTCTACATTATACCTATCTAAACATACTTTACATTGTTTGCAAGAAAATACATAATATCACTATAATCCAAGTGTTTTTTCCGTTAGTTGCCTTCATTTCAGCGCATCTAATATGTAAACATTTCAACTGTATTAAATGATTACTTTTTTCAATTCCACAAAAAATTAACACCCATCAAGTTATCTTTGTTCTCTTTCTTCTGATGCAAGTGTCGAGACGGTGAGTTAAAAAAAGTGTTTAGCAATTCTAAATGTATTTCACATTTGAGATTCTTCAAATAGCCAGACTTTGCCTTGACAGCTTTCCACACTCTTGGCATTCTCTCAACCAGCTTCATGAGGTAGTCACCTGGAATGCATTTAAATTAACAGGTGTGCCTTCTTAAAAGTTCATTTGTGGAATTTCTTTCCTTCTTAATGCATTTGAGCCAATCAGTTGTGTTGTGACAAGTTAGGGGTGGTATACAGAAGATAGCCCTATTTTGTAAAAGACCAAGTCCATATTATGGCAAGAACAGCTCAAATAAGCAAAGAGAAACGACAGTCCATCATTACTTTAAGACATGAAGGTCAGTCGATATGGAACATTTCAAGAACTTGAAAGTTTCTTCAAGTGAAGTCATAAAAACCATCAAGCGCAATGGTGATACTGGCTCTCATAAGGACCGCCACAGGAATGGAAGACCCAGAGTTACCTCTGCTGCAGAGGACTGGTTCATTAGAGTTAACTGCACCTCAGATTGCTGCCCAAATAAATGCTTCACAGAGAACAAGTAACAGACACATCTCAACATCAACTGTTCAGAGGAGACTGCGAGAATCAGAGGCCTTCATGGTCGATTTGCTGCAAAGAAACCACTACTAAAGGACACAAATAATAAGAAGAGACTGGCTTGGGCCAAGAAACATGAGCAATGGACATTAGACCGATGGAAATGTGTCCTTTGGTCTGGGTTGAAATGTATGACTTTTGTTTCCAACCGCTGTGTCTTTGTGAGACGCGGTGTGGGTGAACGGATGATCTTTGCATGTTTATTTCACACCGTGAAGCATGGAGGTGGTGGTGCTATGGTGTGGGGGTGCTTTGCTGCTGACACTGATTTATTTAGAATTCAAGGCACACTTAACCAGCATAGCTACAAAAGCATTCTGCAGCAATACGCCATTCCCATCTGGGCTTAGTGGGACTATCATTTGTTTTTCAACAGGCCAATGACCCAACACACCTCCAGGCTATGTAAGGGCTATTTTACCAAGAAGGAGAGTGATGGAGTGCTGCATCAGATGACCTGGCCTCCACAATCCCCAGACCTCAACCAAATTGAGATGGTTTGAGATGATTCGGAACGCAGAGTGAAGGAAAAGACTGTTGGAAAAGCATTCCAGGTGAAGATAGTTGAGAGAATGCCAAGAGTGTGCAAAGCTGTCAAGGCAAAGGGTGCCTATTTGAAGAATCTCAAATATAACATATATTTGGATTTGTTTAACACTTTTTGGTTACTACTTGATTCCATTTGTTATTTCATAGTTTTGATGTCTTCACTATTATTCTACAATGTAGAAAATAGTTTAAAAAAATAAGAAAAACCCTTGATTGAGTAGGTATTCTAAAACTTTTGACCGGTAGTGTAAGTGTAGCCTACATGTCTATGTAATATGGCCTATAGTAGCAACAATTATTTATGTTGCAGAGGCAGTAGCTCATGTTGGGTCTGCAAGAGGGACTCCGACAAGAAGCTCTTCATGTATTCGTAATGTTTATTTAAAATGGTTTGCTTGTACTTCTACCCAAACCTGGTCCCGGAGGGCCAAAACCCTTCTGGTTTCCATCCTCTCCTTTTAAATCAGGGACTAATTCAGATCTGGGACACCAGTTGAGTGCAATTAACTATCAGGTAGAAACAAAAAAACTGAAATGTTTCAGCCCTCCAGGACCAGTGTTGGGCAGCCCTGGTGTAGAACTTAATCTGATAACCAGGTAGTGACTACATAATATGCAATCAGTGTCATGACAAACATGATGTACAGGAGGAAGATAGAGGGATATGGAGAAACCGAATAAATATGTTACTATCCTAGTGCCTGTTGGGATATATTACATTTGGAAATTGATCTGTGTGCTTTATGCTTCAGAGGATGAGTCCCAAATGACACACTATCCCCTAATTGCACTACAATGGGCCTAGTCAAAAGTAGTGCACTATATAGGAAATAGAGTGTCATTTGGGATGCAACTAGATAGAAGAAGAGGTGTGCTGTGTCAATGACTCACAATACAGGGAGGATCTATTTAGGGTGCACCCGCCTCTATGTTCCCTGTAGGCTCACACATCATACAGTAACCCTACACGGTGCCGTCCATTTCTCCCTCCTACACACGGTGAGTATTGCCATGGTGCTACTACAAAACAGTATGGGCTTAAATCCCGTGTTCTCAACACACTCAGAGGATTGATGACGACATGCATGGAGGGGAAGTTTGAGAGAGTGTGTGACTGCTCTAGGGTCCCGTAGCGAATTAAGGAGTTCATAATGAGGGGTTTGTTGGTTTCAGTATGTGACGCTCATGTGGTTGGGTGTATGCAGTATGTGATGCTCATGGGTTATCAGTTTATCGGCCGTGTCCGAATACCCCTTGATGCATTCTACCATAAATAGCAGGGTTTTTGGGTATGCAAAAATAGAAAGTGTTACAGCATGTGAAATGTCAAATGTAGTAAATGCCAGGACGTCATACTATTTTTGGCTTTGCATCTACTAGAATTCTCTGCACACGGTTGAGGAAGAGAATTGTCTTTCTCTACCCACGTGTGTTTGAAAACAGCTGATAATCAGATAAAGGGATGTGCTGTTCAAAAACAAACGAATGGCGGGAATTAACGCAATTACACATTAGGGGCTCCCGAGTGGCGCATCTCAGTGCTAGGGGCGTCACTACAGACCTTGGTTCGATTCCAGGCTGTGTCACAACATGTCGTGATCGGAGTCCCATAGGGTTGCGCACAAATGGCCCAGTATCATCCAGGTTAGGGTTTGGCCGGGGTAGGCCGTCATTGTAAATAAGAATTGTTCTTAACTGACTTCCCCAGTTAAATAAAATAAACATGATGCATTCTTAGTATGGATGAGCTTAGTTTATATTCGTTGCTTACTGCGTTTTTACTAAAAAGTATGTTCTAAATATTATGTAGTAAGATTAGTACAGTACACAGTATGTCGTTAGTAAGTAGTAGGCAAGGCAGATTTCAGACATGGTCATCCACAAGACAAACCTGGACAATCTTGTATGAAGTCCACAGTCTAAGACCAAGAAAACACCATCGCTTGCTGAATATAAACTGTAATCTAGATACATGCATTTAAAAGATTGCATGCTAGTCTTATGCTACCTCTTCACGACCGGTCATTAACAAAACGTCAGTTGGACTCAAGCACAGGAGGTTGGTAGCACCTTAATTGGGGAGAACGGGCTCGTGGTAATGACTGGAGTGGAATGGTATCAAACACATGGTCTGCAGGTGTTTGATGGCATTCCATTTGCTCGGTTTCTGCCATTATTATGAGCCGTCCTCCCCTCAGCAGCCTGATATGGCCTCAAGTTTCTGGTTTGTTCTCTGCTTCTTCATAAGACAAAAGAACCCTACAGAATAAAACGCATGTATGTAAGTGTGCATGCTTGTGCAGAGCGCCCTCTGGTGAATGGGCAAACTACGCACCCCCCCAAAAAACCTCAACAAAACCAGCTAACTTCCAGTAAGTGAGCTTCAGATGTATGTGTAAGGTCAGATAAAGTATACTAAAATCACCTGTTTGACCATGTTCAGCTCTTCCTGCATCTGCAGGTGAAGTCTCTCTGACTCTGCCAACTGCTCCTGGAGAATGTAGAGACACGGCAAGAAAATAAAAAAGTCTATATATATTCTCTAAGTCTACACACACGTTCCTGTTTTCTGACCTACTAATGTTTGATTTCTCTAACTCCTGTGATACCTGTAGTTTCTTGATCTCTCTCAGAGCCTCGATGTGGTCTTTCCTCAGTCTCTCCATCTCCTCCAGGTCATCAGAGTCAGACAGTGAAGGCTAACAGATACAGGACAACAGGGACATTATTAGACAGAGACAGTGAAGGCTGATCTAATAGTGAAGGATGATCTGGAGAGACAGGAAGACAGAGGGACATGAATAAAGGCTCTACTTCACACAATACAAGCAAAAGAACATGGGACTAACAACTTGTCAAAGACTTTACATCAAACAGGCATTACCAGCATGTATAGCATCAACACAGGAACACATCATTAAAATAACATGTTACGGCATGATTTAGTTACAGTCTGTATTGCACTCTCACACACACTACAACATAGGAACACGTGCATATAGGCCAGTGGTTTTCAAACCTATCCTCGGGGACCCCTAGATATTTCACAACTTTGTTGTTGTCCTGAACTAGCTCACCTGGTGCACCTAACATGGGCTTGATAATTACAGTAGTTGACAAGTTGAATCAGGTGAGCTAGCTCTAGAACAGTTCAAATACATGGAACAGATGGATGTCCCAACAGATGGGTGTCCCAAAACCCCTAATAGATTGGTTACTGAAGACTTTACTGCAAACATATATTGTACAATCACACTACTACACACATTAATCACCTTCAAGCAGAGCATCAACAGGTCGACATCCATAACCACTACTACACTGTACACATGGATGTTTACTACAGCAAACAGGAATGCTACAATAGAGAAACACTGTTAGTGCAGGGATGGGCAACTCTAGTCCTCAGGGCCTGATTGGTGTCACACTTTTCACCCAGCCATATAACTGACTAAATTAATTGCATTCTAAACTAAAGACCATGATTAGTTTATTATTGGAGTCAGGTATGTTTGCTGGGGCAAAAGTGTATCACCAATCAGGCCCTGAGGACTAGAGTTGCCCATCGCCACCTTAGCATAAGACAGAGCTGCAAATCATCATACCCATTTGAAATTTCGCAGTCTGATATGTACTTAACCAACTACAATGCATTAGCTTTGACGTCTTCACAGAAGAAAACCCTAGAGGCTAAAGTGTACAGTATTAATATCTCCTACCGTGTTGGTAGGTGACTCTAGGAGACTGGAGAGGTCATCGGACACGAACCTGGAGCCTTGACCTCCGGCCCCTGACTCCTCAAACTGAAGCTTGAACAGCTCCCGTGTCAGTGTCTCAAAGTCTGCACAGAGTAATAACATGTGTTTTATAATCACAATCTATAAATATAGATGCTCGTTGCACAATTTTGTATAGCTGAAAAACACATAAGAAAAGACTATTGCCTGTTGTTAAAGTTTCAATAGAAACATGCTACATTATACATACAGTTGAAGTCGGAAGTTTATATACACTTAGGTTGGAATCATTAAAACTCGTTTTTTTTCAACCACTCCACAAATGTCTTGTTAACAAACTATAGTTTTGGCAAGTCGGTTAGGAAATATACTTTGTGCACGACACAAGCCATTTTCCCAACAATATTTACAGACAGATTAAGAAGAAAGAAAAAAGAATCCGCCAAGACCTCAGGAAACAAATTGGAGACCTCAAGAAGTCTGGTTCATCCTTGGGAGCAATTTCCAAACACCTGAAGTGACCATGTTCATCTGTACAAACAATAGTACGCAAGTATAAACACCATGGGACCATGCAGCCGTCATACCTGTCATGGCCGTCGAAAGAACTAGACCAAAGCGCAGAGTGGTGAGCATACATATTCCTTTTATTTAGGATGACGCCAACAATAAACAATACAAAACAACCGTGAAGCTTAAGGGCTATGTACCACAAACAAAGTTAACTACCCACAATCACAGGTGGGAAAAAGGGCTGCCTAAGTATGGTTCCCAATCAGAGACAATGCTAGACAGCTGTCCCTGATTGAGAACCATACCGGGCCAAAACTAGGAAATACAAAACATAGAAAATAGAACATAGAATGCCCACCCAAATCACACCCTGACCAAACCAAAATAGAGACATAAAAAGCTCTCTAAGATCAGGGCGTGACAATACCGCTCAGGAAGGAAACACGTTCTGTCTCCCAGAGACAAACGTATTTTGGTGCGAAAAGTGAAAATCAATCCCAGAACAACAGCAAAGGACCTTGTGAAGATGCTGGTGGAAACAGGTACAAAAGTATCTATATCCACAGTTAAATGAGTCCTATATCGACATAAACTGAAAGGCTGCTTAGCAAGGAAGAAGCCACTGCTCCAAAACCGCCATAAAAAAGCCAGACTACGGTTTGCAACTGCACATGGGGACAAAGATGGTACTTTTTGGAGAAATGTCCTCTGGTCTGATGAAACTAAAATAGAACTGTTTGGCCATAATGACCATTGTTATGTTTGGAGGAAAAAGGGGGAGGCTTGCAAGCCGAAAAACACCATGCCAACCGTGAAGCACGGGGGTGGCAGCATCATGTTGTGGGGGTGCTTTGCTGAAGGAGGGACTGGTGCACTTCACAAAATAGATGGCATCATGAGGTAGGAAAATTATGTGGATATATTGAAGCAACATCTCAAGACATCAGTCTGGAAGTTAAAGCTTGGTTGCAAATGGGTCATCCAAATGGACAATGACCCCAAGCATACTTTCAAAGTTGTGGCAAAATGGCTTTAGGACAACAAAGTCAAGGTATTGGAGTGGCCATAACAAAGCCCTGACCTCAATCCTCTATAAAATTTGTGGGCAGAACTGAAAAAGTGTGTACGAGCAAGGAGGCCTACAAACCTGACTCAGTTACACCAGCTCTGTCATGAGGAATGGGCAAAATTTCACCCAACTTATTGTGGGAAACTTGTGGAAGGCTACCCAAAACGTTTGACCCATGTTAATCAATTTAAAAGGCAATGCTATCAAATACTAATTGAGTGTATGTAAACTTCTGACCCACTGGGAATGTGATGAAAGAAATAAAAGCTGAAATAAATCACTCTCTAATATTATTCTGACATAATACATTCTTAAAATAAAGTGGTGATCCGGGCCTCCTGGGTGGTGCAGTGGTTAAGGGCGCTGTACCATCAGAGTCCCTGGGTTCGCGCCCAGGCTCTGTCGTAACTGGCCGCGACCGGGAGGTCCGTGGGGCGACGCACAATTGGCCTAGCGTCGTCCGGGTTAGGGAGGGGTTGGTCGTTAAGGATGTCCTTGTCTCATCGCGCACCAGCAACTCCTGTGGCGGGCCGGGCGCAGTGTGTGCTAACCAAGGTTGCCAGGTGCACGGTGTATCCTCCGACACATTGGTGCGGCTGGCTTCCGGGTTGGATGCGCGCTGTGTTAGGAAGCAGTACGGCTGGTTGGGTTGTGCATCAGAGGACGCGTGACTTTCAACCTTCGTCTCTCCCTAGCCCGTACGGGAGCTGTAGCGATGAGACAAGATAGTAGTTACTACAACAATTGGATACCACGAAATTGGGGAGAAAAAGGGGTAAAAAAAATAAATACAAATAACTGACCTAAGACAGGGAATTTTTACCTGGATTAAATGTCAGGAATTGTGAACAAAATGTGTTTAAATGTACTTTGCTAAGGTGTATGTAAACTTCTGACTTCAACTGTATGTATTGTAGAGGAAGTTCTCTGGATGAAAGAACATGTATTATAATGTCCTCTTTCAATAAAATCAGAAGACTTGTGTGGTCAAGATAACCGACATGAAAAAATATAAATACAATAGTATTCACTGTAGTGCTTTTGCATACTTGACTGTTGTATTCACTATAATTGTCACGCCTTGGTCTTAGTATTTTGTGTTTTAGTTAATTAGTTGGTCAGGCCAGGGTGTGACATGGGTTTATGTTATTGTGTTGTCGTATTGGGGTTTTTGTAGGTATTGGGATTGTGGTTGATTAGGGGTGTGTTTAGTTTAGGTTTGGCTGCCTGAGGCGGTTCTCAATCAGAGTCAGGTGATTCTTGTTGTCTCTGATGGGGAACCATATTTAGGTAGTCTGGGTTTCACTGTGTATTTCGTGGGTGATTGTTCCTGTCTCTGTGTAGTTTCACCAGATAGGCTGTAATTAGGTTTCACGTTCCGTTTTGTTGTTTTGTATTTTGTATCAGTTATTTCATGTACCGCGATTCATTCATTAAATAACATGAGTAACCACCACTATGCATTTCGGTCCGACTTTCTTTCGACAAACGAAGAACGCTGTTACAGTAATGTTTTTCCGGATACTGTGGTATTTACTGTAGTATACTGTAGTATTTACAGTTAACTATTGTATACATACTGTAGTAAAGAACTGTAGTATATTCTATAGTAATTAATGTAGTGTTTTTGTAGATTGTAGTATAGTGCAGTATTTAACTGTAGTGTTTTTGCAGACTGTACTACACTATAGTATTTACTGTGGTGTTTTTTTCAGGCATTACTGTAGTATTTACTATCGTGTTTTTGTTGTATTATCTTTGACACAAACACGGAGGCTTTCTCCATCTGGAAACCTACTGGAGAAATACTAAAAGATCAAATGTTCCATAACTTGTAGGTAGGACTGGGGTCTGAACAGATAATTCAGCACTTCTGCTCTTTTGTATAACCTGTAGGGATTATATTATACAGTTTACTATAGAATTCTATAGTAAGTGCTGTAGTATTCTATAGTAAACTGTAGTATTTTTTCATGTGGTTGCTGACACATGCCAGATCTTACAATGCCTGGATAAGTATTTTACCTATCAACTAACCACATTATATATTATAGCAATCTGGTGCCCGACGGCACAGTCAATGAAATGACATGCAATCATGGGTTGATGCTGCAACGTCTGAGCAGGAGAACGCGACCAGAGATAGTGAACGTGTTAGCTAAGGTAAAGTGGTAAGGTACAGTAAATGTCAGCGTTAGAAAGCTAAGGTAAAGGTTAAGGAGCTAGTGTAATGTTGTATGTGTTCAAGTTAGAGTCAGCATAAAGATCAGGGTTAAAATTAGGATACAACTGTAAAAAATGACTGGATCAACTAACATTTTTGGCATCAACTAGTTTTGAATTAGGTTCTCATTTAAAAAAATGTTTTTGTTGAAACTAGGGTTGAAAAATTACAGGAACTTTCAATAAATTCCCTGGTTTTCCTGAAATCCCAGTTGGAGGAATCCCAGAATAAGAGGAAAAAAGCAGGAAATCCAGAAATCTCCAACCAGGATTGCTGGAAAACCAGGGAATTTATTGAAAGTTCCCAGAATTTTGCAACCCAAGTTGAAACCAAATACACTGCTCAAAAAATAAAGGGAACACTAAAATAACACATCCTAGATCTGAATGAATGAAATATTCTTATTAAATACCTTTTTCTTTACATAGTTGAATGTGCTGACATCAAAATCACACAAAAATGATCAATGGAAATCAAATTTATCAACCCATGGAGGTCTGGATTTGGAGTCACACTCAAAATTAAAGTGGAAAACCACACTACAGGCTGATCCAACTTTGATGTAATGTCCTTAAAACAAGTCAAAATGAGGCTCAGTAGTGTGTGTGGCCTCCACGTGCCTGTATGACCTCCCTACAACGCCTGGGCATGCTCCTGAGGAGGAGGCGGATGGTCTCCTGAGGGATCTCCTCCCAGACCTGGACTAAAGCATCCGCCAACTCCTGGACAGTCTGTGGTGCAACGTGGCGTTGGTGGATGGAGCAAGACATGATGTCCCAGATGTGCTCAATTGGATTCAGGTCTGGGGAACGGGCGGGCCAGTCCATAGCATCAATACCTTCCTCTTGCAGGAACTGCTGACACACTCCAGCCACATGAGGTCTACCATTGTCTTGCATTAGGAGGAACCCAGGGCTACCGCACCACAAGGGGTCTGAGGATCTCATCTCGGTACCTAATGGCAGTCAGGCTACCTCTGGCGAGCACATGGAGGGCTGTGCGGCCCCCCAAATAAATGCCACCCCACACCATGACTGACCCACCGCCAAACCGGTCATGCTGGAGGATGTTGCAGGCATCAGAACGTTCTCCACGGCGTCTCTAGACTCTGTCACGTGCTCAGTGTGAACCTGCTTTCATCTGTGAAGAGCACAGGGCGCCAGTGGTGAATTTGCCAATCTTGGTGTTCTCTGGCAAATACCAAACGTCCTGCATGGTGTTGGGCTATAAGCACAACCCCAACCTGTGGACGTTCGGCCCTCATTACCACCCTCATGGAGTCTGTTTCTGACCGTTTGAGCAGACACATGCACATTTGTGGCCTGCTGGAGGTCATTTTGCAGGGCTCTGGCAGTGCTCCTCCTGCTCCTCCTTGCACAAAGGCGGAGGGAGCGGTCCTGCTGCTGGGTTGTTGCCCTCCTCCACGTCTCCTGATGTACTGGCCTGTCTCCTGGTAGCGCCTCCATGCTCTGGACACTATGCTGACAGACACAGCAAACCTTCTTGCCACAGCTCGCATTGATGTGTCATCCTGGATGAGCTGCACTGCCTGAGCCACTTGTGTGGGTTGTAGACTCCGTTTCATGCTACCATTAGAGTGAAAGCACCGCCAGCATTCAAAAGTGACCAAAACATCAGCCAGGAAGCATAGGAACTGAGAAGTGGTCTGTGGTCACCACCTGCAGAACCACTCCTTTATTGGGGTGTCTTGCTAATTGACTATAATTTCCACCTGTTGTCTATTCCATTTGCACAACAGCATGTGAAATTTGTCAATCAGTGTTGCTTCCTAAGTGGACAGTTTGATTTCACAGAAGTGTGATTGACTTGGAGTTACATTGTGTTGTTTAAGTGTTCCCTTTATTTTTTTGAGCAGTGTATATATATATATATTTTTTTTTTTTACCTTTATCTAACCAGGCAAGTCAGTTAAGAACAAATTCTTATTTTCAATGACGGCCTGGGAACAGTGGGTTAACTGCCTGTTCAGGGGGCAGACGACAGATTTGTACCTTGTCAGCTCGGGGGTTTGAACTCGCAACCTTCAGGTTACTCAGTCCAACGCTCTAACAACTAGGCTACCCTGCCGCCCCATATATAAGATTCAATTCTGACTTTTATGTTTGATTACTAACAAACCTAGTTGCAACCTATTTCTTTCAACACGCAACTTACCTTTCCCCTTTGGTTAAACTTAATAAATAACATAAATATAAAATAATATATACAGTACCAGTCAAATGTTTGGACACACCTACTCATTCAAGGGTTTTTCTTTATTGTTACTATTTCCTACATTGTATAATAATAGCGAAGACCTCAAAACTATGAAATAACACATATTGAATCATGTAGTAACCAAAAAAGTGTTCAACAAATACTAATATATTTAAGATTCTTCAAAGTAGCCAGTCTTTCCCTTGATGACAGCTTCGCACACTCTTGGCATTCTCTCAACCAGCTTCATGAGGTAGTCACCTGGAATGTATTTCAATTAACAGGTGTGCCTTGTTAAAGGTTCATTTGTGGAATTTCTTTCCTTCTTAATGCATTTGAGCCAATCAGTTGTGTTGTGACAAGTTAGGGGTGGTATACAGAAGATAGCCCTATTTTGTAAAAGACCAAATCCATATTATGGCAAGAACAGCTCAAATAAGCAGAGATATGACAGTCCATCATTACTTTAAGACATGAAGGTCAGTCAATGCTGAACATTTCAAGAACTTTGAAAGTTTCTTCAAGTGCAGTCGCAAAAACCATCAAGTATGATGAAACTGAGAACCGCCACAGGAAAGGGAGACCCAGTGTTACCTCTGCTGCAGAGGATACGTTCATTAGAGTTACCAGCCTCAGAAAGGAGACTGTGTGAATCAAGCCTTCATGGTCGAATTGCTGCAAAGAAACCACTATTAAAGGACACCAATAATAAGAAGAGACTTGCTTGGGCCAAGAAACATGAGCAATGGACATTAGGCCGGTGGAAATCTGTCCTTTGGTCTGGAGTTCAAATTTGAGATTTTTGGTTCCAACCGCCATGTCTTTGTGAGATGCAGTGTAGGTGAACCGAAGATCTCTGCATGTGTAGTTCCGACCGTGAAGCATGGAGGAGGTGTGATGGTGTGGGGTTGCTTTGCTGGTGACACTGTCTGTGATTTATTTAGAATTCAAGGCACACTTAACCAGCATGGCTACCACAGCATTCTGCAGCGATACGCAATCCCATCTGGTTTGGGCTTAGTGGTACTATAATTTGTTTTCAACAGGGCAATGACCCAACCCACCTCCAGGCTGAATAAGGGCTATTTGACCAAGAAGGAGAGTGATGGAGTGCTGCATCAGATGACCTGACCTCAAACAATCCCCCGACCTCAACCCAATTGCGATGGTTTGGGATGAGTTGGACCGCAGAGTGAAGGAAAAGCAGCCAACAAGTGCTCAGCATATGTGGGAACTCCTTCAAGACTCTTGGAAAAGCGTTCATGAAGCTGGTTGAGAGAATGCCAAGAGCGTGCAAAGCTGGCATCAAGGCAAAGTGTGGCTACTTTGAAGAATCTAAAATATATTTTCATTTGTTTAACACTTTTTTGGTTACTACATGATTCCGTATGTGTTGTTTCATAGTTTATGTCTTCCCTGTTATTCTACAATGTAGAAAATAGCCAAAATAAAGAAAAACCCTTGAATGATTAGGTGTCCAAACTTTGACTGTATATATACACAACCTCTTTTTTCTTCATGTTGTACTAAGTTGATTTTTACTTAGGAATTACCTATCGAAATCGCTTCAATTGTGGTGCAAGCAATTCAATCTAAAAATCTGTTAATCAAGATATTACATTGGTTCTTTAACATGAAATAAGGACTCCAAACATTTTCTTTACATAAGACTTTCACAGTAAAGGGACATACCACAGCTGCTCTTTCACGGTGTATGTCAATTAATATGTTATTAACATAGGCCTATAATATGTGTCATAAAGATCGAGGGTTTTCTAACTACTTGCAAATACGAGCATTTCTGCATCTCCCCGGTAGAAACGCACCTTTAACATTTCCTGGTTGTGAGCAAACCACAATATCCAGAATTTATAGCAATAGCAAACAACGTTGAGAATGAGTGTCAACAAGTAGCTGGCGTTACTTGCTGGACCAACCACTCGTTCATAGTACATCAGCTTGCGAAGCACTATTTATTTTTGTGTCGACAACAACTGTAAAGTTTAGTCATGAATTGGTGCTCAGTACCTTGGATGTGCAAACTACAAGCATGCACAGACTGCTGGGGTAACGTTTCATTGGTTACCTTACTAAGGTGTCGAGCAGAGGTAATTTAGCTAATTTAACTAACTAGCGAACTACATTTGTTTATCTAAAGCAAAATCTAGCTTGCTCGCTTTCATAATACTCTGGCTAGACATTCCAAGGCACATCAATGTAATTAGCCAGCTGCTATCTGGCAATGTGATTTGTTACGTTGCAAGATAACGTTAGCTATATTAGATTATGTTAGCTAAAGCCTACCGGACCATATCGAGCCATTTGCTAGCTAGCCAACTAACTACTGCAGAGGCTAACGTGACTGGTCTATGTGTTCTATTTCCAGAGTCCGATCCAATCAAGATCTGCAACAGCATCAACAACAAGCTCAGCACCAGGAACTAGTGTTACGGCCCTACTACACTCCAGCCATCGGACGTCCGGCCTGCCATCAGCCATTGAGGGAACACTTCCTTTGAAATCAATGAAAGCTGCTATACTGCCCACGTTACGTCACACCCAATAGATAGATGAGCTGTCAACATCACAAAAATGATACGCTCGCTTTAAATGGGGCAGAAGTCCGTGTTGTTGTGATTCTGGATGGCCAGATAGCTAGCAACAAAGACAAGAATCTACCATGTAGGGAATCGTAGGTGGCTCATTTCAGCTAGTTGTATCTTGTTCTTGATACTATGTCTTGTTTTGAGGTGTTTTGACTGATGTCACGTCTATGCTAACATGGCAAAAAAATTGCTGGCCAGCTAACCAACAATTGTAACAATGCATTTGAGAGACAATACGTGTTCATTGCGCAAATGTATTTATGTTTTCAATAAACATTGGAGACATGTTGTCAACAATCTAAGACACCCCTGTCTATTTGGCCCCATAGCACACGCGTTGGATTCTATCTTGTCTACAGCAGCGTCCAAGGTCAAGAATCGATGTTCCAATTCTCGATGGATGACGCGTGCGTTCATTCTATCTTGTGAATGGAAAAAAAAAAGATTTTGGTTGGTTTCTGGTGTAGCAGATAGAACGTCACAATGACACAATGCAGATTGCAATGCGTGTAGTGTAGCTGATTTATAAGTCACCTTTGCTAAGTCTTTCCATGACTCCATGATGAGCAAATAAATATACTGGAGCTTGGCATCAACATGGTATGTGTCTTGATGTCATAGTTGGTGTGTTTATAAGTAGGCTACAACTTCTACTGTTGTTCTCTCTGTATGGGGGCTTAGTTGATTGTTTATGCTTGAAGTCTAAATTGGAGAAAAGCAGAGTAAGGATGTGATGGTGTGGGTGACTGACTGGTGTCTGTTGGGGATGGGTATTGTGTGTGAAGGTTAGTATGCATGACTCTATTGACCCAAGGGGGATAGGTATATATAGTACCTTGTTTCAGTGTGTATTGATGGGGACAAAGTAGTAAAATGTTGGCTAATCACTGACTACTGCTGATGATTATATTGACACCAGTTTCAACCGTAGATTATTTAGACCCATTGGATGAGACTTTCAGCAGGGAACAAGTACAAGATCAACATCCTCTGACTCAGAAGCGGAAGAGACCGCACGGGGCTGGCAAGAGACAAAAAGTGTCTGAGTCCAAGGTCATGGAACTCATGAAGTTCTGCCAGACCAGCTGCCATTGCCCAACACAAGATGAGGTTCACCAGCCGAAGAACATTTTGCCAACACCTCATACATATTCAGTTAGACTGATGTTGTAATGTAATATAGAACGTTGTTGCCCAACACTGGTCCTCGAGCACCCCCAACAGTACACGCTTGTATTTTAACCCTGGACAAGCACACCTGATTCAACTTGTCAACTAATCATCAAGCCCTCAATGAGTTGAATGAGATGTGTTTGCCATGGGCTACAACAAAACTGTAATGTTGGGGGTACCCGAGGACCAGGGTTGGGAAACACTGATATAAAAAACCTAGTATACTCACAACTGCATTGTGGTATAGATATTGCTAGCTGTACATATGTATATAATGGTGTTTTATATAATGTGTTACAAGTGTACTGACAAGTGACTAAATGGTTCCAGCTGCATGAGAAACCAAGAAAGTGTTGACTTCAACTTTTGGATCAATTTGTGATAGTCATTAAAGGTATTTGGAAGTAACTAGCTACAATATTAATGCTAAAACAAATGATGCAGGGAGTTGGTGTATCATTTCAACTTTAATTTGTTGGCAAGTAAATATGTTTAAAAAAACAGTACATTACTCTGTCAATGTAGCAAATAAGTAGACAACTCAAAATGTATTGGTCACATACACATATTTAGAAGATGTTATTGCAGGTGTAGCGAAATGCTTGTGTTTCTAGCTCCAACAGTGCATTAATCTAACAATACACACAAATCTAAAAGTAAAAGGATGGAATTAAGAAATACAGTGCATTTGGAACGTATTCAGAATCCTTGACTTTTTCCACATTTTGTTATGCTACAGCCTTGTTCTAAAATGGATTAAATTGTTTTCCCCCCCCTTCTTATCAATTTACACACAATACCCCATAATGATAAAGCAAACACAGATTCTGAATTTTACACATTTATTAATTAAATAAAAAAGTGAAATATCACATTTACATAAGTATACAAGTATACATAAGTATACCCTTTACTCAGTACTTCGTTGAAGCACCTTTGGCAGCGATTACAGCCTTGAATTTTCTTAGATATGAAGCTACAAGCTTGGTACACCTGTATTTGCGGAGTTTCTCCCATTCTTCTCTACAGATCCTCTCAAGCTCTGTCAGGCTGTATGGGGAGCCTCGTTGCACAGCTATTTTCAGGTCTCTCCAGAGATGTTTGATCGGTTTTATCTTGTCTCATCGCTACAACTCCCGTACGGGAGAGACGAAGGTTGAAAGTCATGCGTCCTCCGATACACAACCCAACCAGCCGCACTGCTTCTTAACATAGTGCACATCCAACCCGGAAGCTAGCCGCACCAATGTGCCGGAGAAAACACTGTGTACCTGGCAACCTTGGTTAGCGCGCACTCTGCCCCCGTCCCGCCACAGGAGTCGCTGGTGCGCGATGAGACAAGGACATCCCTACCGACCAAGCCCTCCCTAACCCGGACAACGCTAGGCCAATTGTGCGTCGCCCCACGGACCTCCCGTTCGCGGCCGGCGCGAACCCAGAGCCATCTCTGATGGCAAAGCTGGCGCTGCAGTACAGCGCCCTTAACCACTGAGCCACCCGGGAGTCCCGACCATTGGGTTCTTGGTCACTTCCCTGAGGTGGTGCACTGTCAACTTTGGGACCTTATATAGACAGGTGTGTGCCTTTCCAAATCATCTTAAATCAATCAATTGAATTGACCACAGATATACTCCAATCAAGTTGTAGAAACATCTTCAGGATGATCAATGGAAACATGAGGCACCTGAGCTCAATTTCGAGTCTCAAAGCAAAGGGACTGAATACTTATGAAAATAAGGAATTTCTGTTTTCGCTTTGTCATTATGGGGTATTGTGTGTAGATTGATGAGGAAAACAATTATTGAATCATTTTTAGAATAAGGCTGTAAAGTAACAAAATGTGGAAAAAGTCAAGGGGTCTAAATACTTTCCGAATGCACTGTATATAAATATTAGGATAAGCAATGTCAGAGTGGCATTGACTAAAATACAGTAGAATACAGTATATACATGTGAATTGAGCAAAGCAGTATGTAAACATTATTGACGAGTGGTTCATTATTAAAGTGACCAGTGATTCCATGTCTATGTACATAGGGCAGCAGCCTCTAAGGTGCCATCACTAGCCGGCTAGTACTGCGAAGTTGCTTAGGAGCTAGAAGCATGTCTGTCTGTCGGCGCTATCTTGCTCTTTCATGGCTTGTATTCAAGACAAAAATGACCGAAATGAGTTTACACAGCAGTATGCAGGAACAGTTATGGCAATGTATGACATACAGTGGGGCAAAAAAATTATTTAGTCAGCCACCAATTGTGCAAGTTCTCCCACTTAAAAAGATGAGAGAGGTCTGTAATTTTCATCATAGGTACACTTCAACTATGACAGACAAAATGAGGGAAAGAAATCCAGAAAATCACATAGTAGGATTTTTAATTAATTGATTTGCAAATTATGGTGGAAAATAAGTATTTGGTCATATACTTTGTTATATACCCTTTGTTGGCAATGACAAAGGTCAAACGTTTTCTGTAAGTCTTTACAAGGTTTTCACACGCAGTTGCTTGTATTTTGGCCCATTCCTCCATGCAGATCTCCTCTAGAGCAGTGATGTTTTGGGGCTGTTGCTGGGCAACACGGACTTTCAACTCCCTCCAAAGATTTTCTATGGGGTTGAGATCTGGAGACTGGCTTGGCCACTCAATGACCTTGAAATGCTTCTTACGAAGCCACTCCTTCGTTGCCCGGGCGGTGTGTTTGGGATCATTGTCATGCTGAAAGACCAAGCCACATTTCAACTTCAATGCCCTTGCTGATGGAAGGAAGTTTTAACTCAAAATCTCACGATACATGGCCCCATTCATTCTTTCCTTTACACAGATCAGTCGTCCTGGTCCCTTTGCAGAAAAACAGCCCCAAAGCATGATGTTTCCACCCCCATACTTCACAGTAGGTATGGTGTTCTTTGGATGCAACTCAGCATTCTTTGTCCTCCAAACACGACGAGTTGAGTTTTTACCAAAAAGTTCTATTTTGGTTTCATCTGACCATATGACATTCTCCCAATCTTCTTCTGGATCATCCAAATGCTCTCGAGCAAACTTCAGACGGGCCTGGACATGTACTGATGTAACAGTATAACTTTAAACCGTCCCCTCGCCCATACCCGGGCACGAACCAGGGACCCTCTGCACACATCAACAACAGTCACCCTCGAAGCGTCGTTACCCATCGCTCCACAAAAGCCGCGGCCCTTGCAGAGCAAGGGGAACTACTACTTCAAGGTCTCAGAGCAAGTGACGTCACCGATTGAAATGCTATTTAGCGCGCACCGCTAACCTAGCTAGCCGTTTCACATCCGTTACACTCACCCCCCTTTTGACCTTCCTCCTTTTCCGCAGCAACCAATGATCCGGGTCAACAGCCTCAATGTAACAGTATAATTTTAGACCGTCCCCTCGCCCATACCCGGGCGCAAACCAGGGACCTTCTGCACACATCAACAACAGTCACCCTCGAAGCATCATTACCCATCGCACCACAAAAGCCACGGCCCTTGCAGAGCAAGGGGAACTACTACTTCAAGGTCTCAGAGCAAGTGACGTCACCAATTGAAACGCTATTTAGCGCGCACCGCTAACTAAGCTAGCCGTTTCACATCCTTTATACTGGCTTAAGCAGGGGGACACGTCTGGCACTGCAGGATTTGAGTCCCTGGCGGCGTAATGTGTTACTGATGGTAGGCTTTGTTACTTTGGTCCCAGCTCTCTGCAGGTCATTCACTAGGTTCCCCCGTGTGGTTCTGGGATTTTTGCTCACCGTTCTTGTGATCATTTTGACCCCATGGGGTGAGATCTCGCGTGGAGCCCCAGATCGAGGGAGATTATCAGTGGTCTTGTATGTCTTCCATTTCTTAATAATTGCTCCCACAGTTGATTTCTTCAAACCAAGCTGCTTACCTATTGCAGATTCAGTCTTCCCAGCCTGGTGCAGGTCTACAATTTTGTTTCTGGTGTCCTTTGACAGCTCTTTGGTCTTGGCCATAGTGGAGTTTGGAGTGTGACTGTTTGAGGTTGTGGACAGGTGTCTTTTATACTGATAAGTTCAAACAGGTGCCATTAATACAGGTAACGAGTGGAAGACAGAGGAGCCTCTTAAAGAAGAAGTTACAGGTCTGTGAGAGCCAGAAATCTTGCTTGTTTGTAGGTGACTAAATACTTATTTTCCACCATAATTTGAAAATAAATTCATAAAAAATCAGGTGATTTTCTGGATTTTTTTTCTCATTTTGTCTGTCATAGTTGAAGTGTACCTTTGATGAAAATTACAGGCCTCTCATCTTTTTAAGTGGGAGAACTTGCACAATTGGTGGCTGACTAAATACTTTTTAGCCCCACTGTATATACAGTAGGAGGAAAATATACTACTATCGCCTATATTAAACACTACAGTTCTACTAAGGGAATACTTGCATATGGTGTGTTTGGGTGGTGCAGTGTGGAGTTCGGAGCCACTTTGATACAATGGGAGATTGTTGTTATGGGACCTTCCACATCTTCCCTTAAGTCATCAACTTCATTGTATCCAACAGACTGTCCATCATGTGAGGGATAAATTGCTTGAATGGCACCAACAACACACACAGGCAAGGGGATTCAATACCCTCTGCCTAGCTTCTCCACCGCGTAAAACAAACTCCAAAAATAATCTGTAAACCACCAATCTATTGTCTGTAAGAGAATGACAAAAACGCTATTAGACTTTCATGGGCAATCGTTGTGTAATGACTTATTTCTTACTGTAGCAGCATGGTGTAAAATATGAGACATCTCACAGACAAATGTGAGCTAGCTATTTAGCTACAGCACACAGGTATAGTTACTCCAAGACTAATCCGAGTCATAAAGCCAAAGTCATTCCTTTACTCTTCGTCATCACCATCAAAACATTTATCCAGTTTTGCTCCTAATGAGATGCACTGAGGCTAGCTAGGCTAGCTAGCTATAATGTTAGGCTACAGTACATTTTGGGTATAGCAAACAAAGCTAGCTAGCTCAACTTGGCTAGCTTGGCTTGAAAATGGTACTGGCAAACCCCGTTATGGCCGAATCGATCACAAAATTATACTGTACTGAACAACACTGCCTCGTGTAAAAAGATTTTATATTGCCATCTAGCTACCGACAGCAAAACAACTTACTCGTTTGTCATTTGCCCTCCTGGTCCAGCTGGTCTATGCTGCCGTCTCCAGTTGATCTGGGAAGTTCTGAAGGATGTCTCCAGCACCTCTCTATCCATGTGTGCATAGAAACATTGATGGTCTGTCACACACACACAATCCATGGGGTTTGCAGTGACCCTCTCCAATAAGAACTGTCCGCGATCAAATTCGTTGCAGCACAGACTTATTTTTTCTGTCAGCATGGCTGGACAGCACCGGCAATTCAGCATTCACAATTCTATTTATCTCTCTCAACTCTGCTTCAGTATATTACAGCTCAAATGAATAGCACTATATGTCCCTATGTAAAATAAAATCAGACTGTTTTGTAGTCAAGCTCTTCTTGGAAAGAGGAATCATCAGAAGCAGCCATTGTAATTATTTAGCAATCTTGGATAGACGGTGCACGTTAACATGGCTCCTGTGAACCCGTAGAAACTAGTACTGCCCCTGTTTTGAAAAGCCTGCCTTTGAGGGTGGGAACACAATTGGACAAGGAACTCGGGCTACCGTCAGGTTACAGTCTTTACAAAGCCAGGTAAAACGTGTCAACCTAGATATCCTGCAATGTCGTGGCATATAAGAACATCATTGAGACAAGTCCAATGGCTCTATTGAAGAAGGCCAACCATATCTACTCACTGCAAGCGCTTTTATCCCAATCGGTGAACACAAAGGCCACAATGATTTCTACAAAACTCGACCTCATTCCCTTTTAGATCAGACAGCAGGCTCAATCAACCGATGACACAATTGGTTGACCTCTCCCAGCGTGAAAATAAACAAATACCGCTATGGTACATAATTATGTCTGAAACGCCTCTCATCAATCATAATTATGTAGGGAGACTGGAACAACACCCCAAATAATGTCTAACGGTGAAGTTTCACTTTATCTGGTTACAATATTCTAACCAAATAGTGAACATCTCATCAATGGAAACCTTCCCAGGCTCTTTAGTATGACAATACTTACCCAGATGTACTGTAATTTAAGATTCTGTGCAGTCAGTGAACATTATAACAATAAAAAAAAACATCTCAACAGAAGACATTACCTGGAATGATATTCACTCTCAAGGGTGGCCAAACAATTAAATGAAAGCCACCCCCCCTTTAATAGGCCACGCCTCCATCTCTTAGGCTGCAGCCACTACATTGCACCCACCACTATTCATGTGAATGCACATGAGGTGTTGAAAGTGTTATAGGCTTTGGGGTTTAGATTGATTTGGTTTTCAATTTCGATGTTGGTTTTGTTTGGGTGTGGTTTACCTTGATTGGAATCCTCCTCGTTGGTCAGGATGTGTTGCCCCTGTCGCCTGGTTAGTTAGTCATTAGTTTCCCCTGTGCTGGCCCAGTGCTCCAGTTAGCATGAGAGATGTTGGAAGAGCGATACGACTAGCTCTTCCTTTTTAAGTTTAAGTCTTGTCTCACCTGCTTGGTTTGCTCCAGGGTTATTTGCACTCCCCTACCTACGTTGGTGTGGGTTTTCTTTTCCTTTAGTTTCTGATATGAGGCAAATCTACTGGGTGTGTGTTAAGACCACATTAACACAAGTTTGCTTGGTCAGAATCCAGTCTGTAGGCACCCCCATGGATGTCTTTCAGAACCAATTTTAAACCCCCACCTGTTTCGGTTTTCAATGTCATTTGGTAGTTCCCTATTTCTGTTGAGCGACGATTTTTGGTTTCTTATTGGGGAACTTAACAAAAGCAATTTAAAAGCTTTCATTCAATAAAAAAAAAATCACATTTATCTATACAGTATAGTTTAGATATAGCAGGACATGATATGTGTTACCTGTGTAAGGGTCAGGTAAGGTAAGGGGTTATCTTGCCTGCGTAGAATAATAGTTAGGGTCAGGTAAGGTTATGGTGAAGTGTAGTTTTACCTGCGTAGGCCACGGTCAGAGCAGGGTTAGAGCTATGGTGAGGTAAGGTTATGGTGAAGTGTAGTTTTACCTGCGTAGGCCATGGTCAGAGCAGGGTTAGAGCTATGGTGAGGTAAGGTTATGGTGAAGTGTAGTCTTACCTGCGTAGGCCACGGTCAGAGCAGGGTTAGAGCTATGGTGAGGTAAGGTTATGGTGAAGTGTAGTCTTACCTGCGTAGGCCACGGTCAGAGCAGGGTTAGAGCTATGGTGAGGTAAGGTTATGGTGAAGTGTAGTCTTACCTGCATAGGCCACGGCCCCATCAGGCTTAGGGTTAGAGTTAGGATCAGGTAAGGTTATGGTGAAGTGTAGTCTTACCTGCATAGGCCACGGTCCCAGCAGGCTTAGGGTTAGAGTTAGGATCAGGTAAGGTTATGGTGAAGTGTAGTCTTACCTGCATAGGCCACGGTCCCAGCAGGCTTAGGGTTAGAGTTAGGATCAGGTAAGGTTATGGTGAAGTGTAATCTTACCTGCATAGGTCACGGTCCCAGCAGGCTTAGGGTTAGAGTTAGGATCAGGTAAGGTTATGGTGAAGTGTAGTCTTACCTGCGTAGGCCACGGTCCCAGCAGGGTCTGTTCGCAGTCTGGCCCTCAACGTCTGTCTCTGTGCCTCCGTAGGATTCAGTCCTAATGCATCCAGAGCCTGCCAACACACACACACAGAGTTTACACACACCGTATCAAAGACACACACCCTACCCTCACACATTTATACACACATGACTACACACACAGAGTAGTAAACACACGCACACCTAGTGTGCTGAATGTGAATAGTGCCTATCGATTTTCCAATGATGTTGTGGGAGAGGGATTGGAGCAGCTTGGACAACATGCACCCCAACGCGTGCGCACACACACACAGTAACATGCACATTGGCTTGACTGTACACTCTTAAAAAAAAGGGTTCCAGGTAGAACCCTCTGTGAAAAGGGTTTTACGTGGAAGCCAAAAGGGTTTTACCTGGAACCAAACATGGTTCTTCTATGGGCACAGCCAAAGAATCCTTTTAGGTTCTAGATAGCACATTTTTCTAAGAGTGTAGGCATCCATTTGATTAGGCCAGAGCAAATGACTGGCCAGCAGCAGTAATAGCTTATTGAGCAATGCCTCTGCATGGAGGGTTCAAAGTCAACACAATCATTACACTGCAATGACCCTAGCATCAAACCACATCCATACTGTACACATACATCTACAGACACACCAAGACAATCACAAACATTCCTACACACATACTCACAAATCCTCAGGTACAGGCACATACAGTCATACCAGTGGAGGCTGCTGAGGGGAGGACGGCTCATAATAATGGCAGGAACAGAGCGAATGGAATGGTATCAAACACATAGAAACTATGTGCTTGATACCATTACACACATTACATTCCAGCCATTACCACAAGCCCGTTAAGGTGCCACCAGCCTTCTGTGAGTTATACAGTTATTATTTGTTAAACAAAAGCTCTTTCTCTGAACTATTGTATTAGTATAACATCTTTATTTATGTGCATACAATATAGCTCATTGTTTGTCATTTTTATTACAGTCTTTTTTGCTCTTTATCAAGGGTGCCAATCATTATGGACCTGACATACAGTTCACCAATACACGCTAACAAATACACAAACTTCCACACACACACACACACAAACACACACCTGCTCCAGCCTCTCCAGTTTGAGGCGACTGATGGAGCTGAGGGAGCACTTCCTGTGTGGTGTGTGCTGGATGCTGTTTGGCTGACAGGCAGGGTAGGATTCTGAGTATCGGGACACAGGTGAGGTGTTAATGTATCTCTTCTTTGACGTTTATGACTTATGTTTATTGCATTTACATGAGAGAGAAAGAGAGAGAGAGAGAACAGGTCTACGTTCAGTACATAAAAGTGAATAGAACGTTCAATTGAACGGAAACGTTACTGAACTGAACAACCAGTTGAAAAACGGGGAGGGGTTGGGTTATGGGTTCAAAATGCAGACCTGCTCTTTAAATGCATCACTCGTTGCTTCAAGCCACACCCCAGCACACCCACCAAAAGGAGAAAACGTATCTCAAAGTCTTTTCAGTACAAGAAAGTTTGTGGAAAATGTGTTGTTCAGTTAAAAACGCTCAGCGATGTAGCAAACGTTTAAGTGAACTGAACACACTCCAGGTGTAAACAGACAGCATAATTAGAGAGAAAGGCACAGAGGAGAAAAGACAGAAAGAATGAGGGAGGAAATTACTATTCTGATGGACGGCTCTGTTTCACAGCTTTTCAAACCCCCACATTATATTTGTTAAAAATCTACCAAGCTCACGACATAGCAAGATGATAGACATATGCAGTCCTTTGAACAGTCCTAAGACAGACATATACAGATATAGTCTTCTGTAGCTCTGTTGATAGAGCATGGCGTTTCCAACACCAGGATAATGGGTTTGATTCCCGGGACCACCTGAACGTAAAATGTATGCAAACATGACTGTAAGTCACTTTGGATAAAAGCATCTGCTAAATGGCATATGTTGTTATTATTATTATAACAAATTGAAAGTGGTGAATCAAGGTAATTCAGGTAATTAGTATAGGTAAAGAAGGTAGACAATGTATGTAAAACAGTTTTAGGTTACATTGACAAATGCAGTAAACGTTTAAAATGTGTGCACAGGAGTCATATCTGATTAAATGGCTGCACCAACTGAACATTAACATTCTGGGCAACACTTGAAGGAAGCCTATCTGTCACGGAATTCTTCCTGGGAAGGAGAGGCGGACCAAAACACAGCGTGGTTATTTTTATACGTCTTTAATAAA